>NC_090319.1:285511578-285821011 GCF_040869045.1 Eurosta solidaginis | reverse complement strand
GAGAACACATTAGGATGACCTTGAACTGGTTTTCCTTGTTTTCGCCTTTGAAATGTTATCCTGGATTTATTCCATGTGAAATATTGTGGCACTTCTGCATATAGCAATGTTCTTGCAAAATCGTCCGATTGACATAAATGAAAAAAGGCAGTCAAAGTTGTAGACGGTGCACTTGTTGCTCTAAGCGCTGCGTTTTAGGAGTAAAATAAACGCGTTAGCCATTTTCAAGGGGAACTGCTAAACGAACGACTGTTGGATGTCTTTCGTGTATTGGGAATGAAAAAATTCGCCATATCGCTTCGTTATTGCCTATATAACGCCCCACTTGATATTTTTTAATCTCGTCGTTGTCAGTTTGCACTGCATCGAATACAATCGTATCGCTTCCTTTATTTACATATTTGCAAATGTATTTAATTGATTTAACGGAATTACAGTATTCCACGTTAATATGAGCTTTGTTTTGGACAACAATGGACAATATGGAACAATCCAACGATTGCCAACTTCAACATTTTGATTTCCCATCTTAATTATCGTTTATTTGCCATTGTCATCAGTGGATCGACGACAATATGCCGGCTTTCCATCGTCACCTGTGACCGTATCCGAAATTAATGCTCGTGGGTATCGCTTCGAACATTTTCCATTAATCATGCACGGAGAGTTCACATGCAATGCACCGCAAGGTCCATGTATCATAGTTTTTGTGACGACTTCGAACAAATCTGGATCAATCGTTTGATCCGGTATTTCAGCTGATATCACACTATCAATTTGATCCGGTGTAATTTTATCAGCCAACCAAATCAAAATGTGTGCGTGCGGTAATCCCCGCTTTTACCATTCAACGGAATACAATCACCTCTCCAAACACTCTATGTTTGACAATAAAGTTCATAAGTGATTTTAGCTTTAGTTTGAAAATACGTGTAGTTATTTCGTGTCGATCAATTGGGGATTGGCCAGGAAACAAACGGTCTTTGGTTTCACTCCATTGCGGATTGCATGTAAAAGTAATAAACAGATCCGGCCGTCCATGAGCGCGAACATACGCCATGGCATCTTGTGCATATTCATGCATATGTCGCGGGCTACCAGTATATGTTGCTGGTAATATGATCATTCTACCGATGTCATTCACATTACCATTGTTATTCACTGCATCCCGTAAGTGAATGTATTCCTCGGACCGTAATTTAGTCTGGTTAAATTTAATATAGTTTAAGCGCTCGGTCTCAGTTTTTGCATACATATCCACGACAAATTGGTGGAACAATCTTCTGCATTTCAGAATGTGAGATTCTTCATTTTCGCGAATCATTAATCGATATGAATAATAATTCATAGCGCTAACTTTTTTATTCGTGTCTGCGCCTGAATTAAAAAAACTCACATTTGCGAGATTATTATTATCATATGTGAATATTTTTTATGTGTAAACATCTTTGCTCACGGTATGGGGGAATATTGAATATAAGATGTAAGTGTAAGATGTAAGGTATGGGTAGGTATGGGTATGTATATGGACGATGGTATGGATATGGGGGATATATGATGTAAGGTGTAAGATGTAAGACGTATGATGTAAGATGTAAGACAACAATTTTAGCGGTTTCCTAAATGCATCGTTAAGTACACGTAAAGTTATCTAAGCACCCTCGTAAGAACTGACTTACACTTCACATTAGAAAACTTCTCTAAAAATCTACCAACATTTTCTAAGTTTGCGTGGTAGAAGTGGCAGAGCTTATATTTTAGGAAAAAAGGTGCCATATCTACCACTTTAGTGTTAGAAGTCCGAGCACTACTCACAGCTGAACTGCATACAAATTAACGGAACGTAAGCGTCGTTCGTATAACAAATACAAAGCAGTAGAAATGTTCAGCCAGCAACAAAATGTGACATACGTTTGTGTATGTGTGCTGCAGCATCTCTCATAAAAAGTGTACAAACCTCGGTGTTTATGTTTACTCTCCTTCGAAAAACATTTGCAACTTAGCAGCATGACACAAATCGAAAAATTCGTATATTTATTCAAAAAATGTTGTACACATGAAATGATCTTGAGACGCTCGTCACCCCGAGAAAAATTACCACTCATCAGCGCAGATTCCTTTTGATACCCATATTTAAGTACTCATTAACAGCTTCCATTTGATATCCATAATATAAAAACACATCCTAAGTTTATTCTGATCCACGTTTTGGGCAATATCTCGAGACCCTCGTCACACAGATGTATGAAAATTACCCTCTGCTAAAGAACTTGTCAACAGCTTTCATTTGATATCCATATTGTATAAACACATTCTAGGGGTATCTGGGTCCACGTTTTGGCCTATACCTCGGAACCCTAGTCACCCAGGGGTACGAAAAATTATCATGTACTAAAGCACTCATCAACAACTTTCATTTGATATCCATATTGTACAAACACATTCTTGGTGTACCCGGGTCCACACTTTGGCCTATATCTTGAGACCCTAGTCACCTAGGAGTACAAAAAGTACCCCATATTAAAGTACTCATCAGAAGCTTCCATTTGATACCCATATTATACAAACACGTCGTAGGGTTATCCGGGTCCACGTTTTGACCTATATCCTAAGACCCTAGAAATTTTTTAAAATTCCTTTTTGCTACAAACCTTCCCCTATTTGATCCCTATAATATGAAAAAGAACGAATAAAATTGGCCTCGTATCGGCCCCAAAACATGGACAGGAACGAACATCATTTCAATTTTATATATATAGATGAGTAAGTAGAGTACTATTTCGTCTAACTACCCCAACCCTAAATGGCAACCCTACTCAAAAATATCCCTATTGTAATGCGGAGTGACACACCTTTCGTTTGATACCCATATCGGCATATCTCATGCAATTTTTTTTTTAATTTCGAATAGGTGGCAACCTTGTGAAACATTCTGAGTGGCAACACCTAGGTAGAAAGTCTTAGAAGTTGATACGATATCTCTGCGCCAAATTTCATTTAAACCGGTTGAGCTGTTGCCGATATCGTTCGGCTATACAAACAAACAAGAATTGAAGCGGAGCCGCGAATAACGTTTTAAATGACAAAATTGTTTTTTTACAGGAAAGAAAAAAAAAACGTTTTTTGTAGGCTTTGTGATTTTTTTTGTTCCTGTATTGTTGGCTTGTCCAAAACAATAACATTGATAACTTATATGAAAAAAATTGAGGAATTTCAATTTCGAATTACAAGTAAGCGGTCATTTTAAAATTTTTTTCAGTGGAAAAACGTTTCATATCCCAAGCGCGACAGCAGTTAAAACGTTTTTCCATTATGCACAGCATCTGTATTGATGGCTTTTAAAACGTTGTTCTACTGAGTGTAGCATTATACGTCATACCCACTGTAATGTAGCATTATGCTTCATACCCACTGTAACACACTTGCAATAATACTCATCATAAACTCCAAATATATTTTAGTAATAATCATATTACAATATTGTCCAACATAAATTATTGAACTAACCCAGACGGTTAACTAACATCAATGGAATGCCGAATATGAGACCCATATCCATTCACAGCTAATAAATTTTGAGTATACATACAAACATACAACCCATTGTGGGAAAATACCAAAACACTCAAATTGATCTGCTGACGTTGCTAAACAACATGTACATACCTACTTGTATGGAGCCATGGATACAAAACTACAGGTATACAAAGACTGTATACAAACGTACATGTATGCATACTCCATTTCCTATGTACTTATTTTTAGTTATTAGTATTAAGATATTTATGAATGGATAGGTTAAGTCAATTACTACAAAAGACAAGAATTTATTTAATAAAGTGAAGATTTAATGTCGCACAATCAAACGTGCAACGTCTTTTAATTTCTAATACCTCATGAGCAATACGGTTTGTAGGAACGGACTTAAAATGTTACTATCGCAAAAAAAATATGTATCGGTTTGTTTTTTAAATAAAGAGTATATTATAGAATGCTTACAGTTTATTTATTTCATACAAAAAGTTAATTCGGCATCAAAACAGAAATGAAAATATTCCAGAAACTGTGAATAAAGCTTGGTTTGCTTTCAGCCCATTTACACAATAACTTTCCAATCTATCTTTTTTGTTTACTTCTTTCTAGATATTAATTTCCGAGTTTTACACGGTCACTTTTACGAAAAACCATCGTGTAAGGTTGCTCTTTCAAGTAAGAGATTTATATACTATCTTTATTTACTGCAGATCGATTTATAGAACTCTGCGTACTTCTCAGGCCATAGTCCTTCATTTGACCAACAAAAAATTTTTGGCAATTGAAATAGCAAAGACAATCACAAACCTATATATAAACAATAAATAAAATAAAAATTACAGCAAGCACTTAAAACGTTTTTCCACATTACTTGTTCTGGAGCGTTTTTTTGAGGGATACTTTTGTTTTTCCTGGTTGTATATGCATTTCCACTATTTCTTAACTTTTTGTTTTTAATATCTTTCCTATTTTCAACATTACATTTCCTTTTTGTACCTCTGTTACACTTATAAATTACCTGCGACAACTGCGATCGTATCATTTTGCGTGTAACTTACAACGTTCTTCCACGGACTGACTTCTTCTAATTGCTTCTTAATTGGCCTTTAGTACGTAATTTTAACATATTTGATGCTTTAGAGATGCAAGAGAGTAACAGTAACGGAAATCTGCAAAAAAACTCGTTTTGCAAAAATTGGCTTTTAAAACGTTATTCACGGCTCCGCTTCAATTGCTCGTTTAAAGTTATAAGATAAGATTCTTGCTGAACTTTGGTTTTAAAATTTTGAAATGGAAATTGTAAAAATATTTATGAGAAATAATTGACTATATATTGATAAGTAGAGTTCTTTTCTGCCAACTGTCCAGTCCATGAAATGTGCGCTCCACTTAAATATTTTTATTTTTCATACACATTTTTACGATTTCTATGTCAAAATTTTTAAATCAAAGTTCAGTAAGAATATATCTGTATACTAGAAGACCCGACAGACGTTGTCCTACCCTAAATTTGGCGTATCAGCATACATTTTAATAAGCTTTTCCGTCTGACCCTGCCCTCCCCCCTCTTCACATTTCCCTAATCCTTTTATTCACTCTTCCCTCTGTCTTTTTCGCTTCATATATTTCCATCTTAGTCTCATTCTATCTCTTTCTCAATCACCTTCTCTCGTTTCTCTTCTCTCAATTCTTTCTCATTCTTCTGCATCCCCTATTGCCTGTCCCAGAGGGTGGTGTGTATTTTATTCCAGTCCCAGTCTCAGTCCCAGTCCCAGTCCCGCTCCGAGTCAGTTAAGTTTATATAGATTTTTATTTTTCACACTTCACTATAATATTAAAACGAAATGCAGATATTCGTTGCTTTTGAAATTCGGCTAAAAAATTGCACATAGAACAACTAACGACTCTCCTGAATTAAAAAAATGTCTTAGTACCTCAAATCGCGGGCCCCCTCAGAAACCCCGGGCCCTCCCTTGCCGGCCCTGGTGATGTGCTATATATATATATATATATATATATCAGGGATGCACCTTAACGTTAAGCTAATCGTTTATCAAAAAATTTCCACCGTTTCCGTTGAAACACTTCGAAATATTATCGATAAAGAAATTATCAAGATAAATTGTATCTCGTTTTTAACCGAAACGAAAAGCTTTCGTTAGCGTTAAGAACGTTAATAGAAACGTGATACTTTATGTTTGAATTGTGCTGGCAATGCTATAGCCATGGTGAAGCCGTAAGGTGGCAACAACGAGCGCACATACACACACAAACTCTATGTAATTTGTTTGTGTAATTCGTTGGTGGTAATGTCAAAAATACTCTGAGAAATGTTCGTACTGTCAAAATTCATGAGAAAAGTTGCAATCAGCTTGGATAATGCTTTCACCTTTAATGACTCCGCCATCAATCAGCTTTGCCAGCATAGTTTGAAATTAATAATCAACATAAACGATTTGATTTCGTTTTGATATGGCAGAAAACGAAACGAAATCATTTCGTTAATTTGACGATCTTAACGTTAATAAACGAAACGAAATGACTTCGTTTCGTTTATTAACGTTGATTATCGTAACGAAATGATATCGTTTCGTTGGTTAAGCATGCCTGATATATATATATATATATATATAGTATATGTATGTAACGTTACATAAGCACGTGCACAAACATATCCATACCAACTGAAAAGAGGTGCACCACTGCGTATACGTGACATTTTATTATTACGTATAAAGAAATAAAAAAAATTCCATTAAAATAATATTGCGACTATAAACTGAGATATAACCTATCCTATGTCTCAAGTTAGATCAAACTACACACGGGGTGCAAAACAAATTCAAAATCGGTTCAGTAGTTTAGGAGTCCATCGCGGCCGAAAATGTTGTGACACGTGTTTTTTATATATTAAAATAAGGATACATTTTTGCTGATTTGTTTATTTATATAAAGGAAATGCCTAAACAGTTTTTATTTTCTTTCTCTTCCATTAAAGTTTTACGCGTTTAAATAGCAAATTGTTAAATTTCATAGGGCTTTTGACGTCAGGCCGCACCCAAAACCTATTTTAAAGAGCTCAAATCGCACTCATGTCATTTTAAAATTAAAATACTCTTTTAAAGATAAAATAGTGTTTAAGTGGACTATAAAAAAAAAAAAAATATATATATATATATAAGGCGCGATAACCTCCGAAGAGATTCTAGGTCGAGCTTCTCTTCCAATTTGCGTCGTGCTCCTTTTTTTTAATTTTTTCTACAAATTGGCGGAAAAGGACCTACTTTTTTTATGTTGACACCGAACGGCAACAGCAAGGCAGATTAGTTTTCACTCAGACCTTTTCATGGCAGAAATATACTCGGAGTGCTTGCCAAACACTGCCGAGGGGCGACCCCGCTTGTTTTGGGATATGCTGATATTGCTTGCCCGGAGTGTGAACCCATCAAACCACGGCGGCCGCCAAACAAACCAATAAAACTCTATTTTAATTTGACCATGACGACGGGCAATTAATTATATAAGTATATGACCACATAGGTCAAGGTCTAGAAATTATGGGGAAGAGAACAATTGCATCCTCTCTCCCCATAAAACCGTTTTCTTAAGTCGTTATTACTTTGGTCCATCCAGAAACCGGACATCCCAAATTTCACATTTATAATATATGTATGCACGCTTCAAGGTTTATATAGAGTTAGTCTTACATGACAATTTCCGCATCATTCCGGGACCATTTCCCTACTCCTGATATTATATCAAGACTGTTTGGGATATTTTGGACAATCGGAATTATTTGGACAAGTTCGAAACCGTGTATGTAATATTTTCGCGACTACTTTTAAAATAGCTCAGGATTATTTCGGGATAGTGCTCGAAATCGTTTCAGTTCTGTTTATAGACTATATTCTTTGAAACTATTAAAGAAGCGTTTCGGGATAATTTGTGGAACATTTTCGGGATTATTTCAAATTATTCTAAGACTATTTTGGGACCGTTTAGAGATTGTGTTCGAGATCTTCTTGGGGCTGTATCGGATTATTTCTGGATTGTTTTCGCAATTCGATATTCGTCGAAAATAATCGAGAAGTAATTATATATAGTTTCAAGATTGTTTTTAAAGTATTCCACGATTGTTTAGGGAATCATATCAGAAGAACTACTACCGCTTATTTTTTAACTATCGCCGGATCTGTTCGTTGTTTTCGGAACTACATATTTCAAGATAATTTGAAAAAAGTATTTCAGGGGAGTATTGGATCCCAATATTTTAAGAACTCCACAACATCCTTCCTTCTGTTTATCACCGTGTGCTTATTTCCGCTACTGCGGGTATTTCGCGATTTGCTGGGGCTATTTAAAGATTATTTTCTGCACGATATTTTTTTCAAAATCATATCTGGGCATATCGTGCGGACTGGGACGCGGTTTTAGGCTAGTTTTACGAATATCTGGAAGATTAACAGTCGTTTAAATCCACAACAAATTATCGCCTCATTAACACAATGAAAGATATCGATTATGTCAGCCCATTAAGGTTCGAGGGTGTAGTTGCCCAGAATTTCGTGCACTTTACTAAACTCTGTTTTTTTGGCATTATACAATAGAAACAGTTAGCAGTTTTTAAACAGATAAAACGAATTAAGTGTTTCCTTTGTACTTTTCTGTTTTTATTCACCAAAAATACAGCCATTGTACAGATATCAAATTGATAACACGTTTCAACTGTGCAAACATACATTTATATAAACAAACAATTAGTTGGAAATTTTCTTTTGAAAAAGTATAGCAAAATGTTTTGTCAAAGCCACGTTCATTTTATTTCGCTGGTATATGCGTCAATATTAATCTGTTTGTTTAACTAATTAAAACTTTCTATTATAGTTATTAATTATATAGGTTTATTATATTTATTTTATTTATATTTATTTATTTATTTATATTTATTTATTTAATCAAAGACAAGGTGTTTATAGACTGTTAATATACAAAACTTCAAGTTTACATAGCTTATATAAAAAGTATAGTTAACTTTATGACAAGTAATGTAAATTTACTACAACTAAAATCAAACGCCAAGGAATAAGAATAAGCATTAAATTGAGAAAGTGTCCTCCTAAGGGGACCATTTATTGCATAAACCGTTCTAGCAACACCCATATAAAACAAATCGTTACAACGAAGGATACGACAGGGTATATTAAAACGAATTTTCGTGAGGAGGTAAGAACAGTCAATTGAGCCCGAAACGATATCAAAGACAACGCACATTGAGAACAAAGTTCGCCTGAAGTCTAGGGACATAAGATTTATTAATAAACAGCGAGAGTGATATGATGGTACAGGGTCTACAAAGTTCATCGACCGCAATGCAAAGCGCATAAAAGCTCTCTGAACAGACCCCAACCTCTTGATATAAACTGCATGAAAAGGTCTCCAAACAAATACCGCATACTCCAACCTCGATCTAACTAAAGATGTGTACAGTATTTTGAGAGTATAAGGATCTGAAAATGATGAGCAGTTACGGCGGATAAAAGCCACTGGCTTATGTGAGTGGTAAAAGTCAGCTTGGTATCAAAATACACACCCAAATCTTTAACTTCAGTTGACTTTTTTAATTGAACGTCTGGGGTACTATACGATGTAGGAACTAAACCAGAACCTTTTTCATAAGTGGTAAAATGACACTTTCGAATACTTAGGAATAGAAGATTACGGACACACCAATGGTATAAGTTTCTAAGCTCATTTTTTAAGATTAAAGAATCATCCAAGCACTTGATTTCATGGTAAACTTTTAGGTCATCAGAATAAAGAAGAAATTTACACCTTGAAAAGCAAGATGATATGTCATTAATAAATATGATAAATAATAGCGGGCCCAAAACGCTGCCCTGGGGGATACCGGAAGTTGGGGCGAATGGAAAAGATGACACATTATCTAGACGAACGACACAACTTCTGTTCTCTTAGTAAGAAGTGATCCACTTCAGAAACTCAGAGTGAAAACCCAAGCATTCAAGTTTTGCCAGTAGTATTCGATGCGATACCCTATCGAAAGCTTTAGAGAAATCAGTATAGACCGCGTCGATTTGGTAGCCCTTTTGAGAGGAATCCAAACAGTCTTCCGTAAAAACAGCCAGATTAGTTATGGTAGACCTACCCTCAACAAAACCGTGCTGCTGAGGACATAATAGATGTTTCACGGAGAAGTAAATTTTTTTCTTAACTATGCACACAAATAGCTTTGAAACAGTGGTAAGTTTGGATATCGGCCTATAATTTTCGATATCATTTTTGTTACCACCTTTAAGGATAGCGTAATAAAAGTCAATTTCCATGCATCAATAAAAACTCCGGCAGATAGTAACATATTAAATATGTGCCTTAAAGGAACAATCAAAGATGAACAACTTTTCAACAGGACAGCCGAGAGGCCATCTGCGTCAGTTGTGGTTGACATCTTTAGCTGTTCAATACCATTAGCTATGTCAAAGTCAGTCAAGCAAAGCTTCCCGAAATTGATGGAAGTATCTACAATTGGCAGATATTTAGACGACACCCCACTACTTTTATCCGTAACGAAATTCGAGGAAAATAATTCAGCGAATAAGTCAGCCGCTTCCGAAATTGAGTTGGAACATCCGAACAATTCTTTTTCGACTTAATGTAGCTCCAAAAAAATTTAGGGTTAAATTTAATACTGTTTTCAACATTATGAATGTACCGCCGATACAAAAATTTATTGAGATTATTAAATTCAGCTCTGTAAAATATGTAGCGTTCACCAACATTTGTATTGGTAGAGCGTTTATGTTTTTTATAGAACTTATTCTTTAAATTCCTTAACCGTTTGAGTTCTTTGGAGAACCACGGACGTTTAGTTTTTGTTGCTCTATGAACAGGGATGCTACTCACACAGATGTCATAAATTGTTGACTTAAAAATATCATAACAACCAGTTACATCTGCATTTCCAAAAAGACGGTCCCAATTCAAATCAAACAAGATGTTTAACTCATCAAAATTACATCGCGAGTAGTTAAAGGCCGCTCTACTATCACATGTTGGTAGTTCGAAATATTGATAAAATTCAAGCTCCAGCTGATTTGGAGGGGAGATGTAACTAGCTGCTGTCGAGAGCTTATGGTTAACATTGTAGCTTACAAATATTAGATCTAAGACCCTGTCTAGTAAGTTTAAAAAGCTATTAATTTGTACTAGTTCTATACATTGAAAGTTATCAAAAAGGTATGACTCCGAGACAGTAGTAACATTCGATGGAGTTAGAACGGCATTACCATCCAACGAGCTCCATGAAATATTACCCATATTAAAATCCCCCAGGACACAAAGTTGATTGTCTCCAATTGTATCATGCACAGTCAATATATTATCCACATGTGCCTTATATAGGGCATCAGAACTACCCGGCGGAATATAAGACACACAAATGTACTGGAAACCACAAGCGCCTTGCAATTTAATGCATAGTTGATCCAGCAAAGAGTTAGTATTATGAAAATGAAGCAATAAAGCTCGAAGGTGTTTGCGTGCAGCAATGAGTACACCACCTCTACTAATACAGTTTTAGCATAGTCTCTATCCTTGCGAAATACATCAAAAAGAGCCGGATTGAAAAAGTCCGCATCAAAAAAATTCTCATTTAGCCAAGTTTCAGTAAGAACGAAACAATCATAGTCTAGCTCTGAGGACAGTGTGTAGACAGACCCGGTTTTGGTTCTGATACCGGAAGTATTTTGATAGTAAATACAAACCTTACTACCACCAGTGACGTAGGAGCTATTTATTCTTTCGGCTGGGACTGAACGGCTTTTTGAAAAAAAAATCAAAAGGACGAACAGCAAGGTTTGATGGTCACATATTAGAGGTCAACAGCTTGTTAAAATACATTTGAGAAACACCAATTTTAAAATTTTCGAATTTAGTATTGTTAGGATCATTACCTTTTCTAATTAAATTAGAGCACAAAATTGAATTAATATCGATATCCGCATGTTTAGAAACATAAGCGATTATATCATCAGACGTAACATTAGGCAGGAACGATGATACGTGCAGCCATTTGCGTCGAGTCTTTACGCCAAGCCCGGTATCATTGTGGGAGCCAATTATGCGACGCCTGTGTTGAGGATTCTTTTTGGCACGTTTTTTCGCTACAATAGACCACTGTCCGCCATCAGCTGATGATTCTTCAGGAACTGAATTAATACTTGCCAAACCAGTTTCGGCACCAGGCGTAGTTAATAAGTCAGTAGAAAGAGAACTAGAAGTAGGGTTAATGGCCGCATGCATAATAGATTTTGTATTAAACCCGACAGTAGTAACAGCTTCATTATAAACAGAACCAGTCAAACCACTAATTGTAGCAGGCGCAGCAGAAACAGCAACAGCATCAGCAACGTCATTAGAGTTAACAGCTGAACCAGTCAAACACGTATTATCAGCAGGCGCTTTAGTAAGAGCGACAGCAGCAACAAAAGCATTAGTACTAAAAGCAGTAGAACCAGTATTATTACCAGGCGACACTGCAATCGAAGTTACAGTGTGAGCAGCAACAAAAGCACCATTAGAATGCCCATGTGGAGCAGGAGAAGGCTTTTGCACTTTGGTCGAGTGCGCAACAACATTAACACCCGCCTTAGCTTTTTTATTCGAATCGAGGCCATTGTTTACCGACTCGACAATCTCAGTAAAAACATTTTTGATTTGGCCAATTCCGAAATCGCGTTAGTACGTTTATCTTTTAATCCGCAGAAGGCCAAACAGTTAGCGCAAGACGACATAACAATTAAAAAGCAAAATTAGCACGGAGCTTAAAAACACAACCGCACTGCTCAACTGATTACCTCCTATATCAGAATATTTTTATGGGAATCATATCGGAAGAATTGCCACCGAATATTTTTTAACTGTCGTCGGATCTGCTCTTTGTTTTCGGAGTCGCATATTTCAAGATAATTTAAAAAAGTATTTCAGGGGGTATTGGATCCTACTTTTTTAAGAACTCCACTATTTATACCTTTCATGAACATAAAATGGTATATTAACTTTGGTCCGATGTTTGTAACGTTGAGAAATATAGAAGATAGACTCACCATTAAGTATACCGAATTGATCAGGGCGACGAACTGAGTTGATATAGCCATGCCCGTCTGTCCGTCCGTCTGTCTGTTTGAACGCAACCTAGTCCCTCAAATTTTGAGATATCTTAATGAAATTTGGTACAAAGATGTATTTTGGATCCGGTAGGATCGGACCACTATAACATATATCTGCCATACACCCGATCGTTCAGATAAGACGATTTTGATCATTCCTGTCGCAATTTAGAAAGTACAAACGTGAAACTCGGTGATATATATTCTAATATATCATAGACGATTTTCTAAAAGATCACTTTGATCGGAGCTATATATAGTATATATCCCATACAACCGGTCGTTCAGATAGAAAGGTTTTTGGCAATTTCTCCCTTAATTTCCAATAGAAAAACGTTAAACTTGATGATATTTATTCGAATATATCATAGAAGATTTCCTGTAAAAATCATTTCGATCGGAGCTATATATAATATATATACCATACAACTGATCGTTCAGATAAGGAAGTTTTTTGCCATTTTTTATTTAATATTTATCTTAAAAATCGTTTAGGTATGTACATCTGTTCACTATATATTTCTTATTTTATACAACTGATTATTTGGAGATTACGAACGGAATAAGATTATTGTACAGCCCCATTCATGGAAGGTATGAAATCTTCGGCACAGCCGAAGATAGTCCCGTCCTTACTTGTTTTCCTTCCGTTTATTTCCGCGATTGGGAATATTTCGCGGTTTTTGGGGCCATTTAAATATTATTTTTTGAACGATCTTGTTATTTTTTTCAAGATCATATCTTGGCGTATCGTTCGGACTGGGACGCGGTTTTGGACTAGTTGTGCGAATATGTAAAAGATGAACAGATGTTTAAATCCACAACAAACTAACGCCTTATTAACACTTAATGAAATATATTGATTATGTTAGCCCATTTAGGTTCGAGCGTATTGGTGCTCAGAATTTCGTACATTTATCCCAACTCTGGTTTTTTGGCAGTATAAAATAGAAACTATTAGGAGGTTGGAACAGATAAAACCTCACTAAAAATACAGCCATTGCACAGATATCATTTTGATAACACGTTTTAATTGTGCAAATATAAATTTATACAAGCAAACAATTATTTGGAAATTTTCTTTTGAAAATGTATAGCAAAATGTTTTGTCAAAACCACGTTCTTTTTATTTCGCTAGTATATGCTTCAATATTAATCTGTTTGTTTAACTAATTAAAACTTTCCATTATAGTTATTAATTAAACAGGCTTATTAGGCTCCTATAACAGAAAATTTATATGGAAATGTCATTATAAACGCTTAATAAGCTTTTTGTATTTGCCGTAAATGAAATTTTTATTTCAGCAGGCACTTTCACCCAAAAATTTACACAAGCTATAATTGATAGAGGCGGCCGCCGTGGTGTTATGGTAGCATGCTCCGCCTACCACCCCGAAGATCTTGGGTTCAACTCCCGGGCAGAGTAACATCAAAAATGAAAAAAAAAAAGTTTTTAAATTATAAAAAAGTTTCTCTAATCGGTGTCGCCTCTCGGAAGTGTTTAGCATACACTGCGAATGTATTTTTGCCATGAAAAGCTCCTCAGTGAAAACTCATCTGCCTTGTAGATGCCTTTGGAGTCGGTTTAGCAGCTTGTAGGTGTAATCCCGCCAATTTGTAGGAAAAATTAAAAGAAGCACGACGCAAATTTGAAGATAACCTCGGCCTAAGATCTCTTCGGAGGTTATCGCGTATTGGCTTTATTTATTTATTTTATTTATAACGAACCGAGTTTAAACAAACAAGGTTTTTTATTGTGTAGCCTACGTTAATTAAGAGGAATTAGAGGATATATGCAGGCTATCAATGCTTAGTATTACGGGAGCCTTGAAAACAATGCACTGTATGCCATTCTGCACTTTCCACCTTTAAACTTGGTTGCAAATAACATAGCGTTAACAACTACAACGAGGTTCAGCGCTACGGGGCAGCTTGAACGCAGACCATACGGCCATAGTAGTACAGCGTCATTTATTACAGTGCGAACATACTGCCTGATTCTACCAGATACTAACCTATATGCGATTCGAGGGGGCTCTTAAAGTCTCAACAGAGGTGGGCGCTCAAAGCCGAATGAGGCGATACATGTGTATACCGATGGTTTCAAAATAGTGGAATTAGTACGGTCTACAGTAAAATGTGCTGATCTGGCAATAAACAAATTATACAAGCTGCCGGATCAATCTAGCGTTTTCCAGGCGGAAGTATTAGTAGTAACTAAAGCGGTAGAAACAGTGAAAGAAAATGGCTTAAACTGCAGCCGTGTAAACCATATATTGCCAGCCAAGCGGCAATTATGGCAATAATCTCGCAAGGCACATAATCTAAAAATATGTTGGTATGTAAGGAATCCCTGGAAAGAATCGGGACAGGGAGAAGCAAACATCTATATCGAGTCCCAGAGTATATGGGAATAGATTAAAATAAAAACGCAGATGAACTGGCTAAAAATGGTGCCTCCCATGAACCTTGCCATAAAGTCTGGGATAAGCATCAATGAAGGAAGTAAAAAGAGCAAAACCTCGACGATGCGGAGGGCTTCATCTTAAATTATACTTTTTCGTCTTAGATATATAAAAATTTGCATTGAAGATCACGGTTAAAGATGAAATCACATCGATCGTTTTATAAGAAACAAGCTTTAGTTGCTAGTGATTCGCTTACCTCTTCCGAAATATGAAAAATAGTGTGTGTCCATTACCTAATGCACTTCGATATGGAAGGGAATGAAAATGAGTGACATTTGATATTGTAAAGTAACAGTTTGTCACAGCGTATTAGTAACTAATTGAAATTAAAAGACAGTACAAAATATATAAGATAAAAATAAAGAAATTTTAAATATTTCCTTTATATAAATGGACAAATTCAGCGAAGATACAGTACCTGGGCGACCTAGCTTTGCCCGGCAGTCTTCGAGTATGCCGCATAACATACTTTTTTGTTCTACATGTCATCATTAATCAAACTGTACTTTTTTATATGTACATATGTTATATAAGTTAAGGAGCCCAAGGACTAGGGCTCCAACAAATGAAAGTCGGGGGCCGCCCTTCGGCCGCATTATCAACTGCAAAGATCCAAATAAAAAATAGTTGATTTTCATCTTAAGTATATTTACCATTTATTCCCTTTGATGTCACAAAACAGAATGAATTTTATTCTAAGCTATAAGCTAGCTCTAAGCTTCTACATTGATTTCTTATTTGCTGACACTGCACTTCCCACGATTGGCCATAAAAATAATTTATCGCTTGCGTGACAAATCACACGACTTCCATTTTGTATGCATATCATATCGCCTACGCTGCAGTTCCCAGGAATTGCATTTCGTCTGCTTACGCAGTATGATATCGGATCAATTACCTGCGTTGGCTCGCTCGTGTTTGTTAAAGTGTGGTGTCAGCACATTCTTACAAGTAAGTGTATATGCCCCCTTGTTAAGTTATATTTTTGCTTACCAGTATTTGATTTCCTTAAAAATAGATTTCAAAAACATATCAAACACCAACCGCAAAATGAACTGGAATGAAAAATTTGAAATGTGTAATTTCAGCCTATAGTATAAGGGATTGTAATGACAATTAGTGAAATCGATAACTAAGTTATTAAGGTCGAGTATCTTCATGCGCCAAGTTATTAATTTCCAACATTTTTTAGTTATACACTATGAAAGTCTCACAATTTTATTACATTCCAAAAACTTGTAAATCTCACGAATGACAACTAACAGTTAGTTAAATTAAATGTCAACTTACTTCCCTAAGCGCCATCTGTTGGTAAGTAGTTAAATGGTTAGATGTCGTTTTCAAATTGAACATATGCCTGTAGTGTTCAACGGTAGAAATTTACCTTGGTGAGATATCCTTTTGCTGCGGTGAGAAATCTTTCTAATAGTAATCTGTCAGAAATTGCAATTATTCATTCCATATTTGCCAAAAATATGCATTTAAATATATTTTGATATAATTTGCCACGGTGCTTTGATATTGCATTTCAATTTTATTAGGGTGTATGAAATTTAGAAAATTAAGTCGAATCATGTATAAGATATTTTTACGAAGATTCTTAATTATAATGTTCTCCTTTAAAGCTTTAATAGAATACTAGCGTAACCTCGCCGCTTCGATAGGCGATAAATTCAATAATTTGCTGAAAGAGAATAAAATTAATACGAAACAAAACAAACTCTTTGATACAATTTCATTCGAACTTTATTGTAACACTTTTTGGTAGAAAACGTTTTTGGGTTTTCCATCTTTCGCGTTAATGAATAATGACGATGGTTTACGTACTCGTGTGCAAGCTACACACAATTGGCCATGAGAAAAAATTGGGTATTCTAAATTAATACCGCACATTTGTAGAGACTACTCGTCCCATACGATTATCTTACATACTTTAAGAACTTTTGCCATTCCAGATGTTTTCGAAATATTACATGTTGGTGTTTCATTTAATGCAGAATCTGCTGTGCGACCGCCTTCCAGTAATGTAGCCGCAATTCCGGAAGAAGCGAGTGCCAATGCAACATTATTATCTGATCGAATTGTTGCTAATATCAATAAAATCAAAAAGGTCTGTCCTGTTCCCCCAGGAGCATCCAAGAAAAACAATCCACCGGTTCCATGGCTAACATTATTCAAGATTGTATCATAAACATGTTGCTGTTGGTCATCCAATTTCGTTAAATTTGATGTTACAAATGTGTTTAGTTCATCACAATCATAATGGTATTCACGCTCCAGTTCTCGATTGAACATATCATGCATTGCACGATTTGCTGCTGGCATGTCCAATTGTACTAACGATTTGTTTGGCATCGACAAACAAATTTCCTCAATCCTTATCAATGCTTCATTATAAATTTCCAATGTGAATTCCAACTCATAATTTGCAGTATTTCGACGCATTTTGTTTAAAATATTATCTGCCATATAATCTTTGAAATTATTCCATAATTCCAATGGATTAGATGGGGAGCACATTGCAATTATTATCGAAAATAATGTCCGTTTTTGATGTGGACTGGCTTTTACGGGTAAAACGGCAAGCGTATCTTCCCAATGCTTATCATCCCCCAAAAAATTTAATTGTTGATACGATATGTAGCGTACAATTCAACATTATAAAACAAGTAAGGAAGGTTAAGTTCGGGTGTAACCAAACATTACATACTCAGTTGAGAGCTATGGTGACAACATAAGGGAAAATAACCATGTAGGAAAATGAACCGAGGGAAACCCTGGAATGTGCTTGTATGACATGTGTATCAAATGAAAGGCATTAAAGAGTATTTTATGAGGGAGTGGGCCATAGTTCTATAGGTGGACGCCATTTAGGGATATCGCCATAAAGGTGGATCAGGGTTGACTCTAGAATTTGTTTGTACGATATGGGTATCAAAAAAAGGTGCTAATGGGTATTTAAAAGGGAGTGATCCTTAGTTCCATAGGTGGACGCCGTTTCGAGATATCGACATAAAGGTGGACCAGCGCTGACCCTAGAATTTGTTTGTACAATATGGGTATCAAAAAAAAAGGTGCTAATTAGTGTTTTAAAAGGCAGTGATCCTTAGTTCCATAGGTTGTTATGGCTGTCAGCTATCTTAACTAATTTTTTTGCATTCTCCTAGAATTGTGGGTAGGGATTTGTTTAGGGTAGAATCAGTCATCATATCAACCAACCTGATGTGATCTAAGTAGTAAATTGAATATACCTTATTCTTTTGCGTCAAAAAACAAACAGCTGAGAAAGAGAGAATAGAGGTGGGATGGAAAAAAAAAATTCGTTTGGCTCGGCCATTTTACCGGCGGATCGAGACGAAACACATCTTTTTATTTTAGAGGACACCAATAATTTGGATAAATCATTAAAGTTTGTATTTTTTTTTATAATCCGGTGTTCTGTGCGCCATCATCAAAAATTGTGCAAAAAGCCCACCGCAATTGGACTGCTAAAAGTCGCAGCAGCGTTTCTGCGCATATATTTGAAGCAAAATTCCATTCATTTTTATCAAAGCGTACATCGCACCTGTATCAATTCGCTTGTAATATCAGGCAGAGTGCCGCCGCTTGTCTAAAGATTCCTTGGCATTAATCTGCCAAACAATTCGTCATAAAAGCAAAAGTGATTGATCCAGGCGACAAGATGTAAGTGGAAAGACGTTTCACGCAATTTGATAGAAGTTTCATAGTGCACGCTCGCGTCTAGCACAAGACAGCAATGATCATGACGGGATGCACGTGCACGTATACTTACAGAGGATTAAGGATGGCCAACCATATTTGGCGGGTTCCGACGAGAAGTGGACGATTTTAGATGGTGATCGCCTACTGCATATTCTTATATCACCGCCTCCACCCTTTCTTTCTCAGACAAAAAAGAAAAGAAAAAGGCGATGTATAATGGAAACTAACTAAATAATATTTTTTTGCATATTTCAATTTGAGGCGAAGTTAAGAAAACTGCAAACAACTTTGATTACAACACGACTCGAAGTCTAAGCAATTTATAGTCGCCAAATAGACTACAAAATTTTATTTAAAAACAGTAAAAGCTATGTTCATAAGGAGATACGAAGAAAGATCTTTAATAAGAGAAGCATACATTTGGATATAGGTACTCATTTAAGCCAGCTAAACAAAATAACAATATTGTAACAATATGGAACTTCACAACATGTTTGCGCAAACAACGTTGGATAATGTAAGTCCTACCCTAATTTAAATTTAGCTATATGCATATGTATATATTTGTAATCGTATATTTTTTTAAACGAAAATACTAGAGTACGCCAACTACCGTATTTTCTGTCTGCTTAAATCATTCAAAGTGTGAAGGAACAGTATTCATAGTTTGAATGATTTTCATTAGTGTTTAACTAAATTTCATTTCCACATCTCGCTTTGGGGGTGATACACATCAGTGGGTTTTTCTACTTGTAAACAAACGTATGTATATACATATATACGTGCAAATGGTCTGCATGAATTCACGATGTATTATTGTTCGGAATTCATTACAGGTGTGGAAATCGTAATTTAACAGATTTTTTTTTGGGTATTTAACCCAACTAACATTGTAAAAGGATACAGATTCCTTAGAAAAGTTCTTGCGATAAACACTAAGCAAACGTTGATTTTTTTATAAGCTTGAAATAGCCGAAACGGCGTTGCCGAAACGCTTAATTGATATAAACCTATAAACCAATTTAAGGAAAGTTTTTTTTTTGCTACTTAGTTTTTATTGAACGATAAGTTTCATTTAGATACCTACAAAATTTCAATAGGAATAGATACATAAAATGAAAATAATATATGTATGTAGATCCACACATGAATTTCGGATGTCATACATTCATTGAGAGGAGTGTAGCTGCAATGCTAACGAATCTTAGCAATACTAAGAGATGTTCAATGCAACTATTCTCTTACATGTGCAGCGTTTTTTGTTTTGAAAGATAACTTGAAGAAAAGTTCAATTAAATAGACAAACTGTTTTCTTGAGTTTCGTTGTTATCATTTACAAAGGGATTCAGAATCCAATTAATTATAATCGTTGCCTCTAACACTTATATACGTTATTTTTTTTTTCGAAAAAGTTAAAGAAATTATTTAATACTGGAAACGCTTTATGTCGCTTCACAAAACAAGTTGCTTTAAGCCACTTGTAAAAACCTTTATAGTAATGCCTGTACAGAAATATAAACGGCACAGTAGTTTACATACATAGGGTTATTAAATCATAGTTTTCAAAATAATGAATAAAGTGTAGATTATTGTTATGGTCTTGTAAGCCAATATGCAGTCGTGAGTTTATTTATTTTGGTTGGGTATGGGAGAGTGCCAGTAACTCTCAATACAAAGTAGGGCAGGGAATTGAGAAGACACTCAGAGGAGTACGACACCTATCTCCTCCACACGCTGGTGTATACATTTTCCTTTTGCTGAGGCACACTTTACTTTTGCGTAGTCCTGTTTTTTTTTTGTTGTGTGTCACGACCTTCACCTTGAGGTTTTTCATTCCACTGTTGTAAGAAGTCCGTCCGTTCCTACTATGCCAGTCAATAGAGTAAGGAACGAAAATAGGCTGTGTGCCTTTTGTTTTTGTGCTTTTATTTTGACTCTTTGTCTTTAGGCAGTTTAGTCCGCATAGTGCATGAAAATTTATAGTTATATACATATGCTCATACTAGGGTGGATCGCAGCAAGAGCCCCACCTCCCGAGTAACTAAGCCCGGTTAAAACAAGCATATACGCCCACTCCGAGCTCCCTAGGTCAGTTGCAGTAGAAAACTGATTTGGCGTTTGGTGGTATATAACAAGGTGGACGCCGTTTCGAGATATCGCCATAAAGGTGGACCAGGAGTGACCCTAGAATTTGTTTGTACGATATGGGTATCAAATTAAAGGTATAAATGAGGGTTTTAAAAGGGAGTGGCGGTAGCTGTATAAGTGGTCGCTTTTTCGAGATATCGCCATAAAGGTGGACCAGGGGTGACTCTAGAATACGTTTGTACAATATGGGTATCAAAAGAAAGGTGTTAATGAGTATTTTAAAAGGGAGTGGTCCTTAGTTCTATAAGTGGACGCCTTTTCGAGGTATCGCAATAAAGGTGGATCAGGGGTGACTCTAGACTTTGTTTGTACGATATCGGTATCAAATGAAAGGTGCTAATGAGTATTTTAAAAGGGCTTGGGGCTTAGTTCTATGGGTGGACGCCTTTTCGATATATCGCCATAAAATTGGGCCAGGGGTGACTCTAGAATGTGTTTGTACGATACCAGTATCAAATTAAAGGTATTAATGAGAGTTTTAAAACGGAGTGGTGGTAGTTGTATATGTGAAGGCGTTCTCCAGATATCGACCAAAATGTGGACCAGGGTGACCCAGAACATCATCTGTTGGATACCGCTTACTTATTATACTCAGTTGAGCAGAGCTCACAGAGTATATTAACTTTGATTGGATAACGGTTGGTTGTACAGATATAAAGGAATCGAGATAGATATAGACTTCCGTATATCAAAATCATCAGTATCGAAAAAAAATTCGATTGAGCCATGTCCGTCCGTCCGTACGACCGTCTGTCCGTTAACACGATAACTTGAGTAAATTTTGAGGTATCTTGATGAAATTTGGTATGTAGATTCCTGGGCACTCATCTCAGATCTCTGTTTAAAATGAACGATATCGGACGATAACCACGCCCACTTTTTCGATATCGAAAATTTCGAAAAATCGAAAAAGTGCGATAATTCATTACCAAATATGGATTAAACGATGAAACTTGGTAGGTGAGTTGAAATTATGACGCAGAATAGAAAACTAGTAAAATTTTGGACAATGGGCGTGGCACCGCCCACTTTTAAAAGAAGGTAATTTAGAAGTTTTGCAAGCTGTAATTTGGCAGTCGTTGAAGATATCATGATGAAATCTGGCAGGAACGTTACTCTTAGTACTATATGTCTGCTTAATAAAAATTAGCAAAATCGGAGAACGACCACGCCCACTTTTTAAAAAAAAATTTTTTTAAATTCAAAAAAGAAAAGTTAATATCTTTACAGTATATAAGTAAATTATGCCCTTTTTCATTTAATTTGTCTAGGATACTTTTAATGCCATAAGTCGAACAAAAATTTACCAATCCTTGTGAAATTTGGTAGAGGCTTAGACTCTGGGACGATAACTGTTTTCTGTGAAAAAGGGCGAAATCGGTTGAAGCCACGCCCAGTTTTTATACACAGTCGACCGTCTTTCCTTCCGCTCGGTCGTTAACACGATAACTTGAGCAAAAATCGATATATCTTTACTAAACTCAGTTCACGTACTTACCTGAACTCACTTTGTATTGGTGTAAAAAATGGTCGAAATCCGACTATGACCACGCCCACTTTTTCGATATCAAAAATTACGAAAAATGAAAAAAATGCCATAATTATATACCAAATACGAAAAAAGGGATGAAACATGGTAATTGTATTCGTCTATTGACGCAAAATATAACTTTAGAAAAAAACTTGGTAAAATGGGTGTGACACCTACCATATCAAGTAGAAGAAAATGAAAAAGTTTTGCATGGCGAAATCAAAAGCCCTTGGAATCTTAGAAGGAATACTGTTTGTGGTATTACATATATAAATAAATTAGCGGTACCCGACAGATGATGTTCTGGATCACCCTGGTCCACATTTTGGTCGATATCTCGAAAACGCTTTTACATATACAACTAAGGGCCACTCCCTTTTAAAACCCTCATTAATACCTTTAATTTGATACCCATATCGTACAAACACATTCTAGAGTCACCCCTGGTCCACGTTTATGGCGATATCTCGAAAAGGCGTCCACATATAGAACCAAGGCCCACACCTTTTTAAAATACTCATTAACACCTTTCATTTGATACCCATATCGTACAAACAAATTCTATAGTCACCCCTTGTCCACCTTTATGGCGATATTTCGAAACGGCGTCCACCTATAGAACTAAGGCCCACGCCCTTTTAAAATACTCATTAACACCTTTCATTTGATACCCATATTGTATAAACGCATTCTAGAGTCACCCCTGGTCCACTTTTATTAACACCTTTCGTTTGATACCCATATTGTACAAACGCATTCTAGAGTCAACCCTGGTCCACTTTTATAACGATATTCCGAAAAGGCCTCCACCTATAGAACTAAGGCCCACTCCCTTTCAAAACACTCATTAACACCTTTCATTTGATACCCATATAGTACAAACAAATTCTAGAGTCACCCCTGGTCCACCTTTAAGGCGGTATGTCGAAAAGGCGTCCACATATAGAACTAAGGCCCACGCCCTCTTAAAATACTCATTAACACCTTTCATTTGATACTCATATCGTACAAACAAATTCTAGAGTCAAGCCTGCTCCACCTTTATGGCGATATCCCTAAATGGCGTCCATCTACAGAACTATGGCCCACTTCCTCTTAAAATACTCTTTAATACCTTCCATTTGATACACATGTCATAAAAACACATTCCAGGGTTACCCTACGTTCTTTTTACAACATGGTGATTTTCCTTACTTTGTCTCCACAGCTCTCAACTGAGTATATAATGTTCGGTTACACCCGAACATAGCCTTCCTTTCATGTTTTTTTATGTAATACCTGCCAAGATTTCAAGGGTTTTTTATTTCACCCTGCAGAACTTTTTCATTTTCTTCTAATTAATATGGAAGGTATCACACCCATTTTACAAAGTTTTTTTCTAAATTTATATTTTGCGTCAATAAACCAATCCAAATACAATGTTTCATCCCTTTTTTCGTATTTGGTATAGAATTATGGCATTTTTTTCATTTTTCGTAATTTTCGATATCGAAAAAGTGGGCGTGGTCATAGTCGGATTTCGTTCATTTTTTATACCAAGATAAAGTGCGTTCAGATCAGTACGTGAACTAAGTTCAGTAAAGATATGTCGATTTTTGCTCAAGTTATCGTGTTAAGGGACATGCGGAAGAAAGGCCCGACGACTGTGTATAAAAACTGGGCGTGACTTCAACCGATTTCGCCCATTTTCACAGAAAACAGTTAACGTCATAAAATCTGTCTCTACCATATTTCAAAAGGATTGGTAAATTTTTCTTCGACTTATGGCATTAAAAGTATCCTAGACAAATTAAATGAAAAAGGGCGGAGCCACGCCCATTTTGAAATTTTCTTTTATTTTTGTATTTTGTTGCACCATATCATTACTGGAGTTTAATGTTGATATAATTTACTTATATACTGTAAAGTTAATAAATTTTTTGTTAAAATTTTACTTAAAAAAAAATTTTTTTTTTAAAGTGGGCGTTGTCCTTCTCCGATTTTGCTAATTTTTATTAAGCGTACATATAGTAATAGGAGTAATGTTCCTGCCAAATTTCATCGTGATATCTTCAAGGATTGCCAAATTACAGCTTGCAACATTTTTAAATTTCCTTCTTTTAAAAGTGGGCGGTGCCACGCCCATTGTCCAAAATTGTACTTATTTTCTATTCTGCGTCATAAGTTCAACTCACCTACCAAATTTCATGGCTTTATCCGTCTTTGGTAATGAATTTTTGCAATTTTTCTGTTTTTCGAAATATTCGATATCGAAAAAGTGGGCGTGGTTACAGTCCGATATCGTTCATTTTAAACAGCGATCTCAGATGAGTGCTCAGGAACCTACATACCAAATTTCATCAAGATACCTCAAAATTTACTCAAGTTATCGTGTTAACGGACGGACGGACGGACGTGGCTCAATCAAATTTTTTTCGATCCTGATGATTTTGATATATGGAAGTCTATATCTATCTCGATTCCTTTATACCTGCACAACCAACCGTTATCCAATCAAACTTAATATACTCTGTGAGCTCTGCTCAACTGAGTATAAAAATAAATAAATGTAAGGCGCGATAACCTCCGAAGAGATCTAAGGCCGAGCTTCGCTTCCAATTTGCGTCGTGCTCCTCTTGATTTTTCCTACAAATTGGCCGGACAGGACCTACATGTTTTATGCCGACTCCGAACGGCATCTGCAAGGCAGATGAGTTTTTACTGAGAGCTTGTCATGGCAGAAATACACTCGGAGCGCTTGCCAAACACTGCCGATGGGCGACCCCGCCTAGAAAAATTTTCTTCTAATTGAAAAAACTTATTTCTAAAATTTTGATGTTGCTTTGCCCGGGGTGTGAACCCATGGCATATGGTGTGGTAGGCGGAGCACGCTACCATCACACCACGGTGGCTGCCAACTCCCCACTAATTGTTCTTAAAGCTTGGAATGATGTTGCGCCACGAACATTAATTAACAACAATCGCAAGTAAAAACACTCAGCATTTTTTGGATGAACTGCATAAATGCGTCCTAATGAATCTGTTGAGAACACATTAGGATGACCCTGAACTGGTTTTCCTTGTTTTCGCCTTTGAAATGTTTTCCTGGATTTATTCCATGTGAAATATTGTGGCACTTCTGCATATAGCAATGTTCTTGCAAAATCGTCCGATTGACATAAATGAAAAAAGGCAGTCAAAGTTGTAGACGGTGCACTTGTTGCTCTAAGCGCTGCGTTTTAGGAGTAAAATAAACGCGTTGGCCATTTTCAAGGGGAACCGCTAAACGAACGACTGTTGGATGTCTTTCGTGTATTGGGAATGAAAAAATTCGCCATATCGCTTCGTTATTGCCTATATAACGCCCCACTTGATATTTTTTAATCTCGTCGTTGTCATTTTGCACTGCACCGAATACAATCGTATCGCTTCCTTTATTTACATATTTGCAAATGTATTTAATTGATTTAACGGAATTACAGTATTCCACGTTAATATGAGCTTTGAATGTTTTGGACAACAATGGACAATATGGAACAATCCAACGATTGTCAACTTCAACATTTTGATTTCCCATCTTAATTATCGTTTATTTGCCATTGTCATCAGTGGATCGACGACAATATGTCGGCTTTCCATCGTCACCTGTGACCGTATCCGAAATTAATGCTCGTGGGTATCGCTTCGAACATTTTCCATTAATCATGCACGGAGAGTTCACATGCAATGCACCGCAAGGTCCATGTATCATAGTTTTTGTGACGACTTCGAACAAATCTGGATCAATCGTTTGATCCGGTATTTCAGCTGATATCACACTATCAATTTGATCCGGTGTAATTTTATCAGCCAACCAAATCAAAATGTGTGCGTGCGGTAATCCCCGCTTTTACCATTCAACGGAATACAATCACCTCTCCAAACACTCTATGTTTGACAATAAAGTTCATAAGTGATTTTAGCTTTAGTTTGAAAATACGTGTAGTTATTTCGTGTCGATCAATTGGGGATTGGCCAGGAAACAAACGGTCTTTGGTTTCACTCCATTGCGGATTGCATGTAAAAGTAATAAACAGATCCGGCCGTCCATGAGCGCGAACATACGCCATGGCATCTTGTGCATATTCATGCATATGTCGCGGGCTACCAGTATATGTTGCTGGTAATATGATCATTCTACCGATGTCATTCACATTACCATCGTTATTCACTGCATTCCGTAAGTGAATGTATTCCTCGGACCGTAATTTAGTCTGGTTAAATTTAATGTAGTTTAAGCGCTCGGTCTCAATTTTTGCATACATATCCACGACAAATTGGTGGAACAAACTTCTGCATTTCAGAATGTGAGATTCTTCATTTTCGCGAATCATTAATCGATATGAATGATAATTCATAGCGCTAACTTTTTTATTCGTGTCTGCGCCTGAATTAAAAAAACTCACATTTGCGAGATTATTATTATCATATGTGAATATTTTTGATGTGTAAACATCTTTGCTCACGGTATGGGGGAATATTGAATATAAGATGTAAGTGTAAGATGTAAGGTATGGGTAGGTATGGGTATGTATATGGACGATGGTATGGATATGGGGGATATATGATGTAAGGTGTAAGATGTATGATGTAAGATGTAAGACAACAATTTTAGCGCTTTTCTAAGTGCATCGTTAAGTACACGTAAAGTTATCTAAGCACCCTCGTAAGAACTGACTTACACTTCACATCAGAAAACTTCTCTAAAAATCTACCACCTATTTTTAAGTTTGCGTGGTAGAAGTGGTAGAACTTATATTTCAGGAAAAAAGGTGCCATATCTACCACTTTAGTGGTAGAAGTCCGAACACTACTCACAGTTGAACTGCATACAAATTAACGGAACGTAAGCGTCGTTGATATAACAAATACAAAGCAGTAGAAATGTTCAGCCAGCAACGAAATGTGACATACGTTTGTGTACAATCGAAATCGTCATATAACAACGAAAAATGTATGCTGATTTGTTTGGTCGCCGTTGGGACATTAAGATGCATAAGTCGTATGTACGGGTCCCATGCCTTTATGGTCTATATAAAGCGCATAAGCCGGGCAACAAGTTTAGACCGATCATCGCTGGGTACACTTCCCCGATATCTAATATTGCCAGATGGTTGAGCAAATATTTTAACGAGCTCAAGAGCTTTGACACCTTTTCTGTTAAAAATTCATTAGAATTGATTTCAAGAATCAAGGATGTTCGGCTGAATCCGAACGAATGTTTGATTAATTCGATATCAGCTCGTATTTTTCCAGCGTGCCAAAAAAGGGAGCCTTGGACGCGCTACGATTATGGCTCGAAAAACAGAATTTAAAAATGGCGATCACTAACGCATTATTTGATTTAACTTTATTGTGCGTCAACCAATCATATTTCCAGTTCAGAGGTGAATTTTTTGAGCAAACCGAGGGACTGCCGATGGGTTTAAATATTAGTCCTTTTTTATGCAATTTGTATATGAATACGATTGAATACCATTTAATTAAAAGTTCTTTGTTCCAACGATTTTATTGCCGATATGTGGATGATTGCGTGGTCATTATTGAAAAAGATAAAGTAAAAGACACGCTTAATTTATTTAATTCAATTGATGGTGCTATCCAATTCACTTATGAATGTGAAGAAAATATGGAATTGCCTTTTCTGGACCTTAAATTGGCACATAACGATGATGGAGTTATCGAATTCGATATTTATCGAAAACCAACAACAACTGATCGGTTCATCCCTATAGAATCCAACCATCATTCCTCCCACAAACTAGCGGCGTTTAACTCTATGGATCATCGTCTTTTAAACGTTCCGCTCAGCTGCATCGCATTTGAAAGAGAAAAAGAGAAAATAATGAACATCGCTGAAATGAATCGATATTGCCGCAACAGCATCCAACAATTAATAAGCAAACACCAAAATAAAAAAGTAAGAAGAGATTGCAGCTCATTTTTCGAGACAGTGGACAAAAAAGATGAATATCGTTTTTGTAGCATTACGTACGATGAACAATATTTTAAATATATTAAAAAACTTTTCAAGAAATCAGACATAAAAGTTGTCCCAAAAAGTAAGAATAAAATTAAATCTTTGCTAAAATCTACGAAAGACAAGTGTCACAGTTTGGATAAACCGGGGGTTTATTCAGTGACTTGCTCTAACTTTGATGACGACGGAAACATATGTGGGGCAAAATACATAGATCAGTCAACGCGCACAATACGAACAAGGATGAACGAGCATCTGAAATATATTAAGAACATCGAACCAAAAAGTGGAATAGCCGAACATGCGCATGAGAAGAAACATGCCATAAGTGAAGACAATTTCAAATTAATTAAATCGGAAACAAACATTAATAAACTAAATATTTTAGAATCCTTGCATATTTATGTAAATAAAAATGTTGCTGTTAATAGGGATATTGGTCCACTGTACTCTAGCCTTTTTACCGCTTTCCAACAAACTTAAAAATTATTTTGTTATCACAATTATTATTATTGCAAATTCTCTTATTGGTTTTGTTATTGTATTATTGTGTTATTATTTGTTGTATTGTTTTATGACAGACAGCGGCTAGTTCAACGCTATCGACTGAGGAAGGAACAACGATAGTGCCGAAACAATTGTATTATTTTTTTATTATTTTGAATAATAAAATATAAAAAATATAAGTGACTAATAAGGTGTTTGCGTTTTATTTATTTCTCTTGTGAAAAAGTCACTTAGCACTCAAAACAAAATAATTAAACACATTCTTGGTGTACCCGGGTCCACACTTTGGCCTATATCTTGAAACCCATTCACCTAGGAGTACGAAAGGTACCCCATATTAAAGTACTCATCAGAAGCTTCCATTTGATACCCATATTATACAAACACATCGCAGGGTTATCCGGGTCCACGTTTTGATCTATATCCCAAGACCCTAGAAATTTTTTAAAATTCCTTTTTACTACAAACCTTCCCCTATTTGATCCCTATAATATGAAAAAGAACGAATAAAATTGGCCTCGTATCGGCCCCAAAACATGGACAGGAACGAACATCATTTCATTTTTATATATATAGATGAGTAAGTAGAGTACTATTTCGTCTAACTACCGCAACCCTAAATGGCAACCCTACTCAAAAATATCCCTATTGTAATGCGGAGTGACACACCTTTCGTTTGATACCCATATCGGCATATCTCATGCAATTTTTTTTTAATTTCGAATAGGTGGCAACCTTGTGAAACATTCTGAGTGGCAACACCTAGGTAGAAAGTCTTAGAAGGTGATACGTTACCTCTGCGCCAAATTTCATTTAAACCGGTTGAGCTGTTCCCGATATCGTTCGGCTATACAAACAAAAAAGAATTGAAGCGGAGCCGCGAATAACGTTGTAAATGACAAAATCGTTTTTTTACAGGAAAGAAAAAAAAAAAACGTTTTTTAGAGGCTTTGTGATTGCTTTTTGTTCCTGTATTGTTGGCTTGTCCAAAACAATGACATTGATAACTTATATGAAAAAAATTGAGGAATTTCAATTTCGAATTACAAGTAAGCGGTCATTTTAAAATTTTTTTCAGTGGAAAAACGTTTCATATCCCAAGCGCGACAGCAGTTAAAACGTTTTTCCATTATGCACAGCATCTGTATTGATGGCTTTTAAAACGTTGTTCCACTGAGTGTAGCATTATACGTCATACCCACTGTAAAGTAGCATTATGCTTCATACCCACTGTAACACACTTGCAATAATACTCATCATAAACTCCAAATATATTTTAGTAATAATCATATTACAATATTGTCCAACATAAATTATTGAACTAACCCAGACGGTTAACTAACATCAATGGAATGCCGAATATGAGACCCATATCCATTCACAGCTAATAAATTTTGAGTATACATACAAACATACAACCCATTGTGGGAAAATACCAAAACACTCAAATTGATCTGCTGACGTTGCTAAACAACATGTACAAACCTACATGTATGGAGCCGTGCATACAAAACTACATGTATACAAAGACTGTATACAAACGTACATGTATGCATACTCCATTTCCTATGTACTTATTTTTAGTTATTAGTATTAAGATATTTATGAATGTATAGATTAAGTCAATTACTATAAAAGACAAGAATTTATTTAATAAAGTGAAGATTTAATGTCGCACCATCAAACGTGCCACGTCTTTTAATTTCTAATACTTAATGAGCAATACGGTTTGTAGGAGCGGATTTAAAATGTTACTATCGCAAAAAAAATATGTATCGGTTTGTTTTTTAAATAAAGAGTATATTATAGAATGCTTACAGTTTATTTATTTCATACAAAAAGTTAATTCGGCATCAAAACAAAAATGTGTTCAAAACAGAAATGAAAATATTCCAGAAACTGTGAATAAAGCTTGGTTTGCTTTGAGCCCATTTACACAATAACTTTCCAATCTATCTTTTTTGTTTTCTTCTTTTTAAATATTAATTTCCGAGTTTTACACGGTCACTTTTACGAAAAACCATCATGTAAGGTTGCTCTTTCAAGTAAGAGATTCATATACTATCTTTATTTACTGCAGATCGATTTATAGAACTCTGCGTACTTCTCAGGCCAATAGTCCTTCATTTGACCAACACTAAATTTTTGGCAATTGAAATAGCAAAGACAATCACAAACCTAAATATAAACAATAAATAAAATAAAAATTACAGCAAGTGCACTTAAAACGTTTTTCCACATTACTTGTTCTGGAGCGTTTTTTTGAGGGATACTTTTGTTTTTCCTGGTTGTATATGCATTTCCACTATTTCTTAACTTTTTGTTTTTAATATCTTTCCAATTTTCAACATTACATTTCCTTTTTGTACCTCTGTTACACTTATAAATTACCTGCGACAACTGCGATCGTATCATTTTGCGTGTAACTTACAACGTTCTTCCACGGACTGACTTCTTCTAATTGATTTTTAATTGGTCTTTAGTACGTAATTTTAACTTATTTGATGCTTTAGAGATGCAAGAGAGTATAAGTAACGGAAATCTGCAAAAAAACACGTTTTGCAAAAATTGGCTTTTAAAACGTTATTCACGGCTCCGCTTCAATTGCTTGTTTAAAGTTATAAGATAAGATTCTTGCTGAACTTTGGTTTTAAAATTTTGACATGGAAATTGTAAAAATATTTATGAGAAATAATTGACTATATATTGATAAGTAGAGTTCTTTTCTGCCAACTGTCCAGTCCATGAAATGTGCGCTCCACTTAAATATTTTTATTTTTCATACACTTTTTACGATTTCTATGTCAAAATTTTTAAATCAAAGTTCAGTAAGAATATCTCTTTATACTAGAAGACCCGGCATACGTTGTCCTACCCTAAATTTGGCCTATCAGCATACATTTTAATAACCTTTTCCGCCTGACTCTGCCCTCCCCCCTCTTCACATTTCCCTAATCCTTTTATTCACTCTTCCCTCCGTATTTTTCGCTTCATCTATTTCCATCTTAGTCTCATTCTATCTCTTTCTTAATCTCCTTCTCTCGTTTCTCTTCTCTCAATTCCTTCTCATTCTTCTGCATCCCTTATTGCCTGTCACAGAGGGTGGTGTGTATTTTATTCCAGTCCCAGTCCCAGTCCCAGTCCCGCTCCGAGTCAGTTAAATATATATAGATTTTTATTTTTCACACTTCACTATAATATTAAAACCAAATGCAGATATTCGTTGCTTTTGAAATTCGGCTTAAAAATTGCACATAGAACAACTAAAGACTCTCCTGAATTAAAAAAATGTCTTAGTACCTCAAATCGCGGGCCCCCCCTTGCCGGCCCTGGTGATGTGCTATATGTATATATATATATAGTATATGTATGTAACGTTACATAAGCACGTGCACAAACATATCCATACCAACTGAAAAGAGGTGCACCACTGCGTATACGTGACATTTTATTATTACGTATAAAGAATTAAAAAAAATTGCATTAAAATAATATTGCGACTATAAACTGAGATATAACCTATCCTATGTCTCAAGTTAGATCAAACTACACACGGGGTGCAAAACAAATTCAAAATCGGTTCAGTAGTTTAGGAGTCCATCGCGGCCGAAAATGTTGTGACACGTGTTTTTTATATATTAAGATAAGGATACATTTTTTGCTGATTTGTTCATTTATATAAAGGAAATGCCTAAACAGTTTTTATTTTCTTTCTCTTCCATTAAAGTTTTACGCGTTTAAATAGCAAATTGTTTCTTAGGGCTTTTGACGTCAGGCCGCACCCAAAACCTATTTTAAAGAGCTCAAATCGCACTCATGTCATTTTAAAATTAAAATACTCTTTTAAAGATAAAATAGTGTTTAAGTGGACTATCAAAAAAAAAATATATATATATAAGGCGCGATAACCTCCGAAGAGATTCTAGGTCGAGCTTCTCTTCCAATTTGCGTTGTGCTCCTTTTTTAATTTTTTCTACAAATTGGCGGAAAAGGACCTACTTTTTTTATGTTGACACCGAACGGCAACAGCAAGGCAGATTAGTTTTCACTCAGACCTTTTTAATGACAGAAATATACTCGGAGTGCTTGCCAAACACTGCCGAGGGGCGACCACGCTTGTTTTAGGATATGCTGATATTGCTTGCCCGGAGTGTGAACCCATCACACCACGGCGGCCGCCAAACAAACCAATAAAACTCTATTTTAATTTGACCATGACGAAGGGCAATTAATTATATTAGTATATGACCACATAGGTCAAGGTCTAGAAATTATGGGGAAGAGAACAATTGCATCCTCTCTCCCCATAAAACCGTTTTCTTAAGTCGTTATTACTTTGGTCCATCCAGACACCTAACATCCCAAATTTCACATTTATAATATATGTATGCACGCTTCAAGGTTTATATAGAGTTAGTCTAAAAGATTGTGCCTTCTGGTTGCTTACATGACAATTTCCGCATCATTCCGGGACCATTTCCCTACTCCTGATATTATATCAAGACTGTTTGGGATATTTTTGAGGATGAAATCGGAATTATTTGGACCAGTTCGAAACCGTGTATGTAATATTTTCGCGACTACTTTTAAAATAGCTCAGGATTATTTCGGGATAATGCTCGAAATCGTTTCAGTTCTGTTTATAGACTATATTCTTTGAAACTATTAAAGAAGCGTTTCGGGATAATTTGTGGAACATTTTCGGGATTATTTCAAATTATTCTAAGACTATTTTTGGACCGTTTAGAGATTGTGTTCGAGATCTTCTTGGGGCTGTATCGGATTATTTCTGGATTGTTTTCGCAATTCGATATTCGTCGAAAATATTCGGGAAGTAATTCTATATAGTTTCAAGATTGTTTTTAAAGTATTCCACGATTGTTTAGGGAATCATATCAGAAGAACTACTACCGCTTATTTTTTAACTATCGCCGGATCTGTTCGTTGTTTTCGGAACTACATATTTCAAGATCATTTGAAAAAAGTATTTCAGGGGAGTATTGGATCTTAATATTTTAAGAACTCCACATCATCCTTCCTTCTGTTTATCACCGTGTGCTTATTTCCGCTACTGCGGGTATTTCGCGATTTGCTGGGGCTATTTAAAGATTATTTTCTGCACGATATTTTTTTCAAGATCATATCTGGGCATATCGTGCAGACTGGGACGCGATCTTAGGCACGAATATCTGGAAGATTAACAGTCGTTTAAATCCACAACAAATTATCGCCTAATTAACACTTAATGAAAGATATCGATTATGTCAGCCCATTAAGGTTCGAGGGTGTAGTTGCCCAGAATTTCGTGCACTTTACTAAACTCTGGTTTTTTGGCATTATACAATAGAAACAGTTAGCAGTTTTTAAACAGATAAAACGAATTAAGTGTTCCCTTTGTACTTTTCTGTACAAATTAACGCCTTATTAACACTTATTGAAATATATTGATTATGTCAGCCCATTTAGGTTCGAGCGTGTTGTTGCTCAGAATTTCGTACATTTAGCCCAACTCTGGTTTTTTGGCAGTATAAAATAGAAACTATTAGCAGGTTGGAACAAATCCTCACTAAAAATACAGCCATTGTACAGATATCAATTTGATAACACGTTTCAATTGTGCAAATATTCATTTATACAAACAAACAAGTATTTGGAAATTTTCTTTTGAAAATGTATAGCAAAATGTTTTGTCAAAGCCACGTCCATTTTATTTCGCTGGTATATGCATCAATATTTATCTGTTTGTTTAACTAGTTAAAACTTTCCATTATAGTTATTAATTAAATAGGCTTATTAGGCTCCTATAACAGACAATTTATATGGAAATGTCATATAAACGCTTAATAAACTTTTTGTATTTGCCGTAAATAAAATTTTAATTTCAGCAGGCACTTTTACCAAAAAATGTACACAAGCTACAACTGATAGAGCCGGCCGCCGTGGTGTTATGGTAGCATGCTCCACCTAACACCCCGAAGGCCCTGGTTACAACTCCCGGGCAGAGTAACATCAAAAATGAAAGAAACAATTTTTTCTAATCGGCGTCGCCTGTCGGAAATGTTTAGCACACATTCTGAAGGTATTTCTGCCATGAAAAGCTCCTCAGTGAAAACTCGTCTGCCTTGCAGATGCCGTTCGGAGTCGGCGTAAAAGCTTGTAGGTGTAACCCGCCAATTTGTAGGAAAAACTAAAAGAAGCACGACGCAAGTTTGAAGATAAGCTCGGCCTAAATTCTCTACGGAGGTTATCGCGCACTGCTTTTATTTATTTATTTTATTTATGATGAACCAAATTTAAACAAACAATATTTTTTATTGTATAGCCTACGTTAATTAAGATTTATTGTTGTTATTTAAAATTCTTGAAGTTTTGACTGAAAGGTGTTTGCTTATTTTTTATTCACATTGCTCAATTGGGTATAAATAGCAGTCACAAAATTGATCTCGGTGTATTTTGTACTTCAAAAGTGGTGTAAAAGTTCTTAAATTAAAATGTATCCACGTAATCTTGTCATGATCCTCTTTGTCGTTCTACGCTGCTTATTATCCTATACGAATGCGGAATTTCGCGTTATAAATGGAGATCGTATAGAAATAAAGGACAGCGCACATTCGGTATCAATATTTCGTTGTTTCAAGTATCGCTGCGCTGGTTCCCTAATATCTTTAAATTCGGTGGTTACGGATGCGGATTGCATGGCCGACGGACAATCGTGGGAATTCGACGTTCTAGCTGGTGAATCTTTTATACGTTATATATACACAGAAGAGGTCCACCAACGCAGGGTGGGCGAAATAATTTTTGCTCCTGATTCTAATCCAGAAACACGATTTATGGATATCGCAGTTGTTAAAGTGCTTCCAGCTTTTATACGGCTGCCTAATTTAGTAATTCCTGTAAAGCTTTGCGATACCGATTCCAAATTAGTACCGGGCATGGATTTAACAATTAACGGATGGGGATCGGCAACTTTAGGTGATAAGAATCCTAATCCTTTTCTCAAAACTACTACGATGCCTATAAGAGCAAAGGAACAATGCCAGAAGCACTACGAAGCTATACCATCATCGTTGTTTCTACCAAGCACAATCATTTGTGCTGGATGCAGTGAAAGTAAACTTGGTTATGGAGATAATGGAGCGGGGGCACTTGTGAATAACAAACTTTGTGCGGTGGCACACCTTTCTCCTTTTGAACTTTATGTTCCAGATTTATTTACAGATTTAACAAATGAAAAAGTTAGAGAATTTTTAATACCTCATACATCTTAAAGGGTGTTGTTATAAATTCACTGTTGAGTGGAATATCACCCTTACTCGACAGAACACCGAATTTCGAAACAGTTTGAGATAGGTCGTTTTCGAAACAGCAGTTGAGATATGGTGACATTCCACACAACAGTCGAACTGGCGATATTTGTTTTGTATTTTTTAAGGTACAAATAAAATGTTATTATTGGCAGTAAATAAATATTTTTGATTGTATGCAAAGAAAATGGTACGTATGTATGTAAATGCCTTAAATTGTGAGACCAAAGTTTGATAAATACTGTAAAGCTCCCTCGTGTATTGATAGACCATAAGATAAAAAGAAAATTGCGGAACAACTACTTTGTGGCCATGGAAAACTCCGCTTAAAACAGCTGATCCCACAAACTCTATGGAAGTCAACGTAATCGGTTATTGAAATCATAAAGTAGCGCCTTAGTCATAACGATACCATTGCCAACCAATTAGTTTTAGGTATTCACCCATACCCAAAATCTATAAATTTTTGCGCTGGCGAATTTATTCACGCGTTGGAGATTATATTTTTCGTTTCGAAATTTTTACATTTTCTATTTCATGAAGTTATCACATATTCTATGTTAAGGCACCAATAACCGATGGCAGTATACATATATCTATGGTTAAGTCAAAATAGGTTTACGAAAGCTTATGAATATGGAAAGCTTTCCAGGCCTTTAAAGAGCAGATATTTTACCAAAATATCATTTTACTTTGGCAAAAGGTGCCGCTGGTTGTCGCACTGATCAAACTGTTTAGAAAACCTTTAGAAAGCGGAGCCGCTATTAAAAAAAAAAAAGAATTGGCGCGATTTCACTTCCAATTTACGTTGTGCTTCTTTTTAGTTTTTCTTACAAACCGGAGGGACGGCACCTACATGTTTAATGCCGACAGAAATATTATTTTCAAAACTACTGCCAAGGGGGACCCCGCTTAGAAGAACTTGTTTTCAAATTGAAACAACGTTTTTATACCTTTCATGAAAATGAAATGGTATATTAATTTCGTCACGAAACCGAAAATTGTAAGTCCTTAAAGGAAAATAGATAGACCCACCATTAAGTATACCGAAATAATCAGGTTGAAGAGCTGAGTTGATTTAGCCATGTTCGTCTGTCCGTCTGTCTGTTTGTATGCAAACTAGTCCCTCAATTTTTGAGATATCTTGATAAAATTTGGCGAGCGGGTGTATTTGGGTGTTAGATTAGACATTTGTCGGAACCGACCGGATCGGACCACTATAGCATATATCCTCCATACAACCGATTTTTCAGAAAAAGAGGATTTTTGTAATATCTTACCCAATTTAACAGATTGAAGCTTCAAACTTCACCATATACTTTCGTATATTGCACATATTGTTGCCTGAAAAAATTAATGAGATCGGTCGTATATATAGTATATATCCCCCACAACCGATTGTTCAGATAAGGAACTTTTCGTAATTACTGCCGTATTTTAAGAGCTAGAGGCTTCAAATTTCAACGAATGCTTACATATATAGCAAATATTGTTGTCTAAAAAAATCATAAAGATCGGTGGTATATATAGTATATATATATAGTATATATATATATATTCGCAAATTTTAGCCCCATTTTAACAGCTAGAAGCTTAAAATTTCATCGAATACTTACGTATATAGCATATATTGTTGTCTGAAAAAATCATAGAGATCGGTTGTATATATGGTATATATCTCATACAACCGATTTTTCAGATAAGAAACTTTTCGCAATTTCTACACCATTTTAACAGCTATAAGCTTCAAATTTCACCGATTGCTTACGTATATAGCATATATTGTTGTCTGAAAAAATCATAAAGATCGGTGGTATATATAGTATATATCTCATACAACCGATTGTTCAGATAAGAAACTTTTCGCAATTTCTACCCCATTTTAACAGCTATAAGCTTCAAATTTCACCGATTGCTTACGTATATAGCATATATTGTTGTCTGAAAAAATCATAGAGATCGGTTGTATATATAGTATATATCTCACACAACCGATTGTTCAGATAAGAAACTTTTCGCAATTTCTACCCCATTTAAACAGCTATAAGCTTCAAATTTAACCGATTGCTTACGTATATAGCATATATTGTTGTCTGAAAAAATCATAGAGATCGGTTGTATATATAATATATATCTCATATAACCGATTGTTCAGATATGAAACTTTTCGCAATTTCTACCCCATTTTAACAGCTATAAGCTTTAAATTTCACCGATTGCTTACGTATATGGCATATATTGTTGTCTGAAAAAATCATAGAGATCTGTTGTATATATAGTATATATCTCATACAACCGATTGTTCAGATAAGAAACTTTTCGCAATTTCTACCCCATTTTAACAGCTATAAGCTTCAAATTTCACCGATTGCTTACGTATATGGCATATATTGTTGTCTGAAAAAATCATAGAGATCCGTTGTATATATAGTATATATCTCATACAACCGATTGTTCAGATAAGAAACTTTTCGCAATTTCTACCCCATTTTAACAGCTATAATCTTCAAATTTCACCGATTGCTTACATATATAGTATGCATTGCTGAGTCAAAAAATCATAGAGATCGGTGATATATATAATATATATATGATAGTATATATAGTATATATATATAGTATATATATTTTTTTTTCGCGATTTCGGCCCCATTTTAACAGCTATAAACTTCAAATTTCATCGATTGCTTACGTATATGGCATATATTGTTGTCTGAAAAAATCATAGAGATCCGTTGTATATATAGTATATGTCTCATACAACCGATTGTTCAGATAAGAAACTTTTCGCAATTTCTACCCCATTTTAACAGCTATAATCTTCAAATTTCACCGATTGCTTACATATATGGTATGCATTGTTGTGTCAAAAAATCATAGAGATCGGTGATATATATAATATATATATGATAGTATATATAGTATATATATATAATATATATATTTTTTTTTGCGATTTCGGCCCCATTTTAACAGCTATAAGCTTCAAATTTCACCAAATGCTTACGTGTATAGCATATATTGATGTCTGAAAAAATCATTGAGATCGGTGGTATACATAGTATATATCTCTTACAACCGATTGTTCAGATAAGAAATTTTGGGCAATTTCTGCCCCGTTTTAACAGCTAGAAGCTTCAAATTTCACAAAATGCTTACGTATATAGCATATATTATTGTCTGAAAAAATCTTAGAGATCGGAGGTATATATATTATATACTTCATATAAACTGTAATATTGACCCCTTTTTTACGGCTAGAAGCTTCAAAATTCATCAAATTTCATCAAATAGTTACGTTTACGTCATATATTTTTGAAATACGTGATTCGTAGTCATAGTTTTTACATGCAGACCACAAAAAACGTGAAGCTTTGCATCCTCACACAAAGAACCTACCTATTTTTATACCTTTCATGAAAATGAAATGGTATATTAATTTCGTCACGAAACCGAAAATTGTAAGTCCTTAAAGGAAAATAGATAGACCCACCATTAAGTATACCGAAATAATCAGGTTGAAGAGCTGAGTTGATTTAGCCATGCCCGTCTGTCCGTCTGTCCGTCCGTCTGTTTGTATGCAAACTAGTCGGGGGTATTTGGGTGTCCGATTAGACATTTGTCGGAACCGACCGGATCGGACCACTATAGCATATATCCTCCATACAACCGATTTTTCAGAAAAAGAGGATTTTTGTAATATCTTACCCAATTTAACAGATTGAAGCTTCAAACTTCACCATATACTTTCGTATATTTCACGTATTGTTGCCTGAAAAAATTGATGAGATCGGTCGTATATATACTATATATCCCCCACAACCGATTGTTCAGATAAGGAACTTTTCGTAATTACTGCCCTATTTTAAGAGCTAGAGGCTTCAAATTTCAACGAATGCTTACGTATATGGCATATATTGTTGTCTGAAAAAATCATAAAGATCGGTGATATATATAGTATATATCTCATACAACCGATTGTTCAGATAAGAAACTTTTCGCAATTTCTAATCCATTTTAACAGCTATAAGCTTCAAATTTCACCGATTGCTTACGTATATAGTATGTATTGTTTTGTCAAAAAATCATTGAGATCGGTGATATATATAATATATATATGATGGTATATATAGTATATATATATGGTATATATATATTTTTTTTACGATTTCGGCCCCATTTTAACAGCTAGAAGCTTCAAATTTCAACGAATGCTTACGTATATGGCATATATTGTTGTCTGAAAAAATCATTGAGATCGGTGGTATACATAGTATATATCTCATACAACCGATTATTCAGATAAGAAACTTTGCGCAATTTCTGCCCCGTTTCAATAGCTAGAAGCTTCAAATTTCACAAAATGCTTACGTATATAGCATATATTGTTGTCTAAAAAAATCATAGAGATCGGCGGTATATATTTTATATACTTCATATAAATTTTCATTTTTGCCCCTTTTTTACGGCTAGAAGCTTCAAAATTCATCAAATTTCATCAAATAGTTACGTTTGCGTCATATATTTTTGAAAGACGTGATTCGTAGTCATAGTTTTTACATGCAGACCACAAAAAACGTGAAGCTTTGCATCCTCACACAGATTACCTACCTATTTTTATACCTTTCATGAAAATGAAATGGTATATTAATTTCGTCACGAAACCGAAAATTGTAAGTCCTTAAAGGAAAATAGATAGACCCACCATTAAGTATACCGAAATAATCAGGTTGAAGAGCTGAGTTGATTTAGCCATGTCCGTCAGTCCGTCTGTCCGCATGTACGTCTGTCTATTTGTATGCAAACGAGTCCCTCAATTTTTGAGATATCTTGATAAAATTTGGTGAGCGGGTGTATTTGGGTGTCCGATTAGACATTTGTCGGAACCGACCGGATCGGACCACTGTAGCATATATCCTCCATACAACCGATTTTTCAGAAAAAGAGGATTTTTGTAATATCTTACCCAATTTAACAGATTGAAGCTTCAAACTTCACCATATACTTTCGTATATTGCACATATTGTTGCCTGAAAAAATTTATGAGATCGGTCGTATATATAGTATATATCCCCCACAACCGATTGTTCAGATAAGGAACTTTTCGTAATACTTACGTATATAGCATATATTGTTGTCTGAAAAAATCATAGAAATCGGTTGTATATATAGTATATATCTCATACAACCGATTGTTCAGATAAGAAACTTTTCGCAGTTTCTACCCCATTTTAACAGCTATAAGCTTCAAATTTCACCGATTGCTTACGTATATAGCATATATTGTTGTCTGAAAAAATCATAGAGATCGGTTGTGTATATAGTATATATCTCATACAACCGATTGTTCAGATAAGAAACTTTTCGCAGTTTCTACCCCATTTTAACAGCTATAAGCTTCAAATTTCACCGATTGCTTACGTATATAGCATATATTGTTGTCTGAAAAAATCATAGAGATCGGTTGTATATATAGTATATATCTCATACAACCGATTGTTCAGATAAGAAACTTTTCGCAATTTCTACCCCATTTTAACAGCTAGAAGCTTCAACTTTCACAAAATGCTTACGTATATAGCATATATTGTTGTCTGAAAAAATCATAGAGATCGGTGGTATATATATTATATACTTCATATAAACTGTCATTTTGACCCCTTTTTTACGGCTAGAAGCTTCAAAATTCATCAAATTTCATCAAATAGTTACGTTTACGTCATATATTTTTGAAATACGCGATTCGTAGTCATAGTTTTTACATGCAGACCACAAAAAACGTGAAGCTTTGCATCCTCACACAGATTACCTACCTATTTTATACCTTTCATGAAAATGAAATGGTATATTAATTTCGTCACGAAACCGAAAATTGTAAGTCCTTAAAGGAAAATAGATAGACCCACCATTAAGTATACCGAAATAATCAGGTTGAAGAGCTGAGTTGATTTAGCCATGTCCGTCTGTCCGTCTGTCCGTCTGTCCGTCTGTCTGTTTGTATGCCAACTAGTCCCTCAATTTTTGAGATATATTGATAAAATTTGGTGAGCAGGTGTATTTGTGTGTCCGATTAGACATTTGTCGGAACCGACCGGATCGGACCACTATAGCATATATCCTCCATACAACCGATTTTTCAGAAAAAGAGGATTTTTGTAAAATCTTACCCAATTTAACAGATTGAAGCTTCAAACTTCACCATATACTTTCGTATATTGCACATATTGTTGCCTGAAAAAATTTATGAGATCGGTCGTATATATAGTATATATCCCCCACAACCGATTGTTCAGATAAGGAACTTTTCGTAATTTCTGCCCTATTTTAAGAGCTAGAGGCTTCAAATTTCAACGAATGCTTACATATATAGCATATATTGCTGTCTGAAAAAATCATAAATATCGGTGGTATATATAGTATATATATGGTGGTATATATAGTATATATATATAGTATATATATATATATATTTTCTCAAATTTTAGCCCCATTTTAACAGCTAGAAGCTTCAAATTTCACCGATTGCTTACGTATATAGCATATATTGTTGTCTGAAAAAATCATAGAGATCGGTTGTATATATAGTATATATCTCATACAACCGATTGTTCAGATAAGAAACTTTTCGCAATTTCTACCCCATTTTAACAGCTAGAAGCTTCAACTTTCACAAAATGCTTACGTATATAGCATATATTGTTGTCTGAAAAAATCATAGAGATCGGTGGTATATATATTATATACTTCATATAAACTGTCATTTTGACCCCTTTTTTGCGGCTAGAAGCTTCAAAATTTATCAAATTTCATCAAATAGTTACGTTTACGTCATATATTTTTGAAATACGTGATTCGTAGTCATAGTTTTTACATGCAGACCACAAAAAATGTGAAGCTTTGCATCCTCACACAGATTACCTACCTATTCTTTATTTTATATTTATCTTAAAAATCGTTTAGATATGTTCAAATTTCACCAAATGCTTACGTGTATAGCATATATTGTTGTCTGAAAAAATCGTTGAGATCGGTGGTATATATAATATATATCTCATACAACCGATTGTTCAGTTAAGAAATTTTGCGCAATTTCTGTCCCTTTTTAACAGCTAGACGCTTCAAATTTCACCATATGCTTACGTATATAGCATATATTGTTGTCTGAAAAAATCACAGAGATCGGTGGTATATATATTATATACCCCATATAAACTCTAATTTTTGCCCCCTTTTTACGGCTAGAAGCTTCAAAATTCATCAAATTTCATCAAATAGTTACGTTTACGTCATATATTGTTGAAATACGTGATTCGTAGTCATAGTTTTTACACGCAGACCACAAAAAACCTGAAACTTTGCATCCTCACACAAAGTACCTACCTGTTTTTTATTTTATATTTATCTTAAAAATCGTTAAGGTATGTAGATCTGTTCACTATATATTTCTTATCTTATACATCCGATTATTCGGAGATTACGAACGGGATAAGATTATTGTTCAGCCCCATTCATGAAAGGTATGAAGTCTTCGGCACAGCCGAAGGCAGTCCCGTTCTTACTTGTTCTTAGTTGTTGATGTTGCCTTGTGCGGGACTTTAAGGCAGGACCTTCAGTGTATTTGGCGAAGCACGCTACCACCATCCCAGCGAACACAGTATCTAACGTTAGAGAAATATTGTGATTTTATATTAGAACTCTAATGTGGTTCCTTAGTGTATCTCTGATCAAAAACTAGGTCAGCGTACTTTATTATATTTCGATTAGAGAACGATTTAAGAAACACCGAAATGCAATGCTGTCACAGTTATTGATTATTCGTAGGATATAATAGGGCGAGAGTTGTGCGAAAATATTGGTAGCTGCAAGTTTTTCATTTGTAGTAATATAAAAAGTAGTAAGAGAAAATGAATAAAAAAGTTTAAGAGGGAAAGTTAGCAAAATATTGCTATTTGTCTGTCATTATGAGAAAAACGTGCCCTAGTCCACATTACATATCAACGCAGAGCTTATACTAAAGGAATAAGTGATAGCGAAATTTCAGTTAAAGTTAGGCTTTGAATTATTATATGAAGCATTTGAAATATATTAATATCATGTATATAAGCTTACAACCCATTGAAAATTTTGATAAAAGAAAGCAATGAAAATCGAATAAATTTAAAATAATGCATTTAATTGCACTTCAATTAAAAATTCACATTAGAAACCAATTGACGTTACAATTCGATTAGAATTTGAACCCATTTCTCGATATCGACAACAAAGTCACCTTTTTTCGAGAATGCTATAATTCTCTATAGTTTCGCAATTTATTTTCTAACCTTTTACCGTGGAGAAATACGATCCGTTTTCTAATCCTCCTCTAATATAGATATATGCGACCCGGCCTATGAAAAGGTGGCTTATGACTCAAAAAAGAAATTTCGAGAAACATCTGTTGACAGCTGTTTTTTTTTTTTTTGAGTCATAAGCCACCTTTTCATAGGCCGTGTCACATATGTTAGAATATAGCATACCTCTTAAAAATATTACGCTTTCTCTAACATCTTACATTCATTATTCCCCCATTCATTATTCCCCCATCTGGAAGTTATAATTAAAAAAACTCTATACTTACATATATCATCTACGTAAACTCAACAACGCATGCCTTCGAAAGTCTGATAAAAGTTATGTTCAAATGAATACTTATTCAAAATATTCTGATAAGTTGCCAATATATTTTAACAATTTCTTTTAACCTCTTGTTCAAATTCCTCAAAGTGTTAAAACTTAAAAAGCTGAAAACAAATTCAAATTCAAATTCAAGCATACAACAAAACAATGTAAATGCACACAAATTCTTTGTAAAACCCAACGGAATAGAATAAAATGCAAATAAAATACAGAGATTATATCAATGCTAAAGTACCTAAGATGAATATTGCTGTAAGAATTTGTAAAAAGAGCTTAAGTCGACTTTAAATAAGACCATAATTTTATTAATTAACCCAAATATATCGATAGCCCAATATTTTCATTGATAAAATTTTGTACATGGTGTAAAGAATTTAGGGAATTCCTGAAATTTATGCACTTTCTGCTAACGGTCGAATCGCTAAAATGTTGCAAAAATCACTTCAATATTCCGTATTGCAACTGGTCTCCATTTAGGTTACTTTCGGAGTAGTACTTCAGAATTATACTTCACAACCAATAGCGTGTTTAAGTCAAAACTGATTCGCTATTACTCAGCTTGCGCTGCTTTTATGCAGAGTGGCAGGGTTGAAACGTCTCTAATAAATTTTGTTTATTAAGCCTGCTCACCAGAGAAAAGAAAGGGAACAGTGTACATGATCGGCCAAGCAAAAAAGACGTGCACCAAAGCGTGGGCTGTAAAGTTTCATATATTATGTGTTAATCTTACAACCCTAAAACTAACAAAGTTACTCCTATCAAAAAAAGAGAGGACTGTAGATCCATGACGTGTATTCTGGCGTCGCATGCCTTAAATTAAGCTTGATCTGTGATAGCAGATGTAGGCAGTGCAGGTTGGAGAAGGAAAGGATCAAGCACGTTTTGTGCTCGTGTCCTGCGCTTCTTAGATTCCAGCTATCAGGAGTGATACAGCTTTCAGATCTAGAAACAGTAAGTGACATAAATCCTAGAAAGCTTCTTGTATTCGTCAGAATAATGGAGTTATTTTATAACATAGGTCCTGATTTTTGATAGGGTTTTCCACTTTGGTCGTTAAACAAACTTGTGACGGACTTTTCCTTGCGCCGGGGTATGCTCAGTCCGTCCAGGATCCCTGTGGAATTAGAGAAGATCCCTATCGTCTCCTTTTAAAGAGAAAGATCCCGTTTTGTTGTTAAAAAGAAACGTTATAAACTCTTTATTCCGAAATATTCAAACTACCCTTAAAGCTATGGCGACGGAGGTGGGAAACCACCGTCGGTTCTACGCCGATGGGGTTGGGAAAACCCCCACCGGGACTACGCTTAAACTAAAAATCTCAGACTACTTCGTAAAGAAAGCGGAGGTGGAGAACCACCACTTCCTCCCAGTCGGTGGAGTTGGTAAAACCCCCACAGAATATATAGCTTAAGAATACCCTGCTCTTTCTGAAGGTTGCGGAGGTGGAAAAACCACCACAATCCCTCTAACGATGGGGTTGGAAAAACCCCCAAAGTTGCCAAAATAAAGAACTCGTGAGATGGAAAAATCCCAGGAGTCCCATTCACCGCTAAACAAGGCGTTAGCAGGCTACTATACCTAGCTGGCTACTGTCTTAATTCGCGAAATTTGTCGCCCTTTTATACTTGTCCACGCACAGGTGGACAGTTATCCTGCAACAATAAATTTTACTTATTATATGTATTTACTTAAGGTATCTTACATTTAACTGTATTATTCTACCCATATATCGCATTATAAGTATTTATCTCCAAATTGCGTATGTAAAAATGCCTCTTGTTCTGCCCCCCTAACATGTGAGTTCGGTGGTACGCATCTCCAGTTAGCTAGCATAGTTATTTTTGTTTTCCTTCTGCTGCTTGCTTATTGGGTCTTGTTGTTGTCGACGAGTTGGTTGCCCTTCGTAGGTAACTTGTGTCTAGTACCCACGCTGTGTTGTTGGTATGCTAACGTGACCGCTTCCTAGTACATTGCATTTTTTCGTTTCTCTTTGTGCGATGTCCGCCCCGACGGTTCGCTTTAATGCCTGCTGTGCTTGGTCGCAATGGCTTGGTATACGTATGTTTGTATGTTTTTGGTGTTCTTCCAATGGGAGCTTATGTGTGTTGCTTATTGCATTGCTGTATTCCCAGCATTATTTAAAATTCCAGCCGGTTATGGGTTATCTGTGGAAATTATAATGTTCAACCAAAATATTTACCGTATGCGGGCAGAGACAATTATTTAAACGAAGAAATTAGATGTTGTCATGAATGTTTACATGTATATTAGGGTAATTCAAAAATGATTATTTTGTATGTGTAAATTTAATTCATATAATTCAGTTTTGTACATTTTACATGCTATATGTATAAATTCATTGTAATTCAAGTAGGATTTATACACGATTTAATGAGTTTTGATAAATATTTGTAGGTTCGAATGTGTGGGCTCCAAAGCCGGTGGATTTGGGTCCTCACAAACTTTTGGTAATACTACCGACTCATTCAGTCTATGTCAGGACTCTATGCGCCTTCCAGTTCAACCTAACCTAACTCGTGCCAGTTTACCACATTTTTTTAAGCCGAATAAGGTTGCTTTAATAGATTTTCAAAGAACACCAAATAAAGTTAATTCTATTTTAAATGCTGCAGAAAATATGTCACTACTCGAAGCTAATGACATCGCACAGTGTAACATAGCTACATAAATTGTCTATAATAGTAATCAGAATCTGCTAGAATTTTTTAACACTCTCCAAGTGCTGTACAAAGATGAACTTTGCTAAAGAAATTGGGCATATAAATGCCTAGCACTGTTACAAAAAGTTAGCTTGATTTACTTACTTGAAAAGTCAGGCTTTGAAGATCACTCTATCTAAGAACTAATTTCAACAAGTAAGGAAGTGTAAGTTCGGTGGAAACCCAACGCTATATATCCAGCTCTACACTTGAAATGCTGTTGTTGTTTGTTTTGTGTGCTTAATAGTGTCACAAAGCTGGGAAATAATACATATACATAGGGTTATATTCTGAACTAATTTTCATTTAAAAGAAGCAAAAAGGATACAAAGGCTAACACCAATGACCTTGAGCGGGTAATAATGCAGTTTTCCTTCAGATATGGGGATTTCCCTACTGTTTATTTTAAAATAAAGATATAACAGAACAATAAAAATACGATTGGTACAAAACTATTTTTCGCTAAGATTTAACTTAATATTTTTGCCTACGACCTTTTTTAAAGTCATTTATATAAATGAGGGCATGGTCCTTAACCAATCTTATCCATTTTTACTAGGAGATGTTGCCTGCCATAAGGAAAAAATGTGTACCCAATTTTGTAACGATATGTAAATTTGTCTTCGAGTTAAGGCTGCCGAAACACTGAAAATTGCTTAGACAAAAAAGGGGCGGTGCCGCACCCATTTTCAAATATTTTAGTGTTTTCCAATTTAATGTTATAATTCAATTTAGAAAGTAAATTCTATTGATACAAAGCTCTTTTTCGCTAAGAATAGCTATAGGGAAAATTTGTGTACACAATTTTATTACGATCCGTTAATTTTTCTTCAAGTTATGGCTCTCGAAACATAGATAATTGCTTAGTCATAAAAGGGGCGGTGCTACGCCCATTTTTTAAAATTTGAAGTTTTCCTATTTCTTGTTATAAATCCACTTCGGAAATGAAATAGCATTGATATAAAGTTCTTTTTTGCAAAGACATAGCTTATTTTATTCGCCACGACCCTTTTAAAAATCTTTTATATAAAAGTGGGCGTGGTCCTTAACCGATTTCGTTAATTTTTATGCAAATCATTCCATGTAGTAAAGGCAACCTCTCTGCCGAATTTAGTTACGATAGGTTGAACGATTTTTGATTTATGATTAATAATATTTGTAAAATTGATTTTATCACAAGTGGGCGGTGCCACGCCCATTTTAAAAACGTTTTCCAAATTTTTATCAATAGTCACAAATCAGTCTACACGCCAAATTTCAGCATTCTAGGTGTATTATTTACTAAATAATCAGGTTTTTTGTGTTTTCCAAAATGTTATATTTATAAAAAGTGGGCGTGGTTATCATCCGATTTGGCTCATTTTTAATACCAATCTATTTTGAGTCCAGATAAGCTCGTGTACCAAATTTGTTGAAGATATCTCAATATTTATCCAAGTTATCGTGTTAACGGACGGACGGACGGACGAACGGACGGACATGGCTCAATAAAATTTTTTTCGATACTGATGATTTTGGTATATGGAAGTCTACATCTATCTCGATTGCTTTATACCTGTACAACCAAGCGTTATCCAATCAAAGTTGTACATAATACCCTGTGTACAAGTACAACAGGTATAAAAATAATTTTTTTGAGTTGAATATTTAGTGAAAAAAATTCATCGTCTTACGGTTGGTAAGTTTTTATTAAAGCGATCGTTCCTCCGCACTAGATTGAAGAAATCTTTAAAATTGTTCGATAATATATAGATAACTTCTAGATAAGCAACAGATAACTTTTTGAATTTATCATCAAAGACGGTTTGACTATTAAAAAAACCTGTTTGAAAATAAATCGATAACTTTTTTATAACAAATCGATAATGTTATTATAAAAAATCGATTAATTATCGATAAAAAATCGAAACATTTTTTCACTGTACTGATAATACGCCGAAAATAAATTTTCGATAGGATATTGATACATTTTTGATAACATATCGATAACTTATCCATAAGCAATCGCTATTTTGTCGATAATAAATCGGCCACTTTTCGAAAACAAATTTTCTTACTCCATTACTTTTCGCAACAAATCGATAACGTTTTGGTATCATATCGATAATTTTCTAAAAATGACCGATAAACTTTCGATAATAAATTGATAACTTTTCGGCAATAGATACACTTTCGATAGCAAATAACAATAACTGATAAATTTTCAATAGCAAAACGGTAACTTTCCGATAATTAATCGATAGCTCACCGACAAAAATATTAACGATCCGATGAATTTGTATTACAACTAAAATAAATAAATATTAGGCGCGATAACCTCCGAAGAGATTTTAGGCCGAGCTTCTATTCTCCAATTTGCGTCGTGCTCGTTTTGGCGAGGCGGGACTACTTGTTTTTATGCCGACTCCGAGCAGCATCTACAAGGCAGATGAGTTTTCATGGCGGAAATACACCCGGAGCGCTTTCCAAACACTGCCGAGGGGCGACCACGCTTAGACAAATGTTCTTTCTTATCTTATACAGCCGATTATTTGGAGATTACGACTTGTTCAACTTGTTACCTTTATGCCTGATGGAGAAGAGAGTGGCGGCTATCAGGAATGCTTGCCTCCTAACCTAGTATGGTTATGTGCCTGGTTTAAATAAAAACAAGTAAAGATGTCTAAGTTCGGGTGGAACCAAATATTATATACTCCGCGTGAGTTTCAATTGTACTTTTCATTACAGATAAATTACTTTTCTACATAACACGTGGCACCGCCCGTTTAAAAAAAAATGTCTCCCCATTTGCAATAAAACTTAATAAGTGAAATATAATTGATTCAAAACTATTTTTTGCTAAGATATAGCTTATTTTTCCACTCTACGACCCTTTTAAACTTGTTTTATATCTAAGTTGCCGTGGTCTTTAACCGCTCTCGTCCAATTTTTCTAGAAATATTTCCTGCTATAAGGAAAATATATGCAACCCAATTCTGAATATTCCCATGGGAGTTCATCTCCCACAAATTTGTTTCTCCCAAAAATAAATTCTCCCAATTATAAACTCCCTGGGAGAAGATTTTTCCCAAAAGTTTTGGGAAGAAGAAGACGAAGTTCGAATCAGCTGTTTCGGGTAAATTTGACATTTCGTTTACAAGTTTTTATTTACCACGAGAAAGAGTTGATTTATCAAAAATTATAAAATCGTCAATTTACCTACAAATAAATTATTACAATTCGCATTTGGTCGACTGCGCGTACCCGAAATAACGTAATACACTTGTAATATATTTTCTACGGTTTCTGTCTTTTCTAGACCCAAACTCGTAAAATTTTAAACATTTTTTTGTGCGCGGCAATTTCCAAACAAAACTGTGTTACGGAATATATTCTTTTTTTGCTAAATGCAGTGCTATTTCGCGGGGTGATCATTTGTGGAAGTGGTTTTTGTTGTTGTTTTAGCAGTGCTTCGCCACGTCAAAGTCCAAGGGGCAAGATGATAGTATTTTGGCAGGCTTGGTGACTATCGGGGACGCGTAGCATGTAATGGGCCGGCCAATTGCTTTGTAAGCGGTAATGAGCGTTTACTCCAAGTGCTTCCGGAAATAGATTTGAGGATTTGGTAGTAGTGCGTTTAGGGGCCCCACCCTAAAGTTGGGCCAAGATTTTCGAGTGAGGTATCAAAAGACGCGTATTGATCTGGAGAACAATAATCCGAAGGCGGAAAAGAAAAATTTTATCTCTGTCCGGAGAGGTAATAGTCTAGTTGAGGGGTCGACTGCTAATACGCTACGAAAGAGAGGTGTCAAACGACGCGTCTTGACATCAGTATTAATAATCCGTAGGCGGAAATATTAACTCGTTCAAAAGATATTAACGAAAAACCGAAAAAGACCCGCGGGTACCTCCGAAACCGTGGGTGGGATCCATAGTATTTTTGCGCAGAACAACTTTCTGAGTTGGCGGCCTTCGGCAGCGATTTAAAAAAAACCCTGGCAAAAAACAACAACCACATGAGCCATTTGAACCGATTTTTTGCTTATATCTTTTGACAGAAATAAAAATTTATATTTTCGCATTCGGATTCTACAAACGGAGGTCGAGACGCGTCTTTTGATACCACCCTTGATAATTTTTGGTAAAAATTAGGTGGTGCACCGTCTTGAAAAACGTTACCAATTAAACAGAAAACTTACATTTTTTTTTATTTTCGTTAATTTGCTGCTTATTCGATGCTCTTTCGAGTGATGTTTCAAATTCTCTTATTTAAAATTACTACTAGAAAAGTAAATGATTTTTAATTTGTTAATAAAATAATGTTCTTCTCCCTTCAAAATCTTTAGGGAATTAACTCCCAAAACCAACAAATCAATTCAAATTTTTTATTGCGTTCGTGATGCCGACTTTTCTCCCAAAACGCTTTTCCCCTTTTACGAAGTTCGTTTGTGATAGCGGGAATGGGAAATGGGAAAAAACTCCCAAGAAATTTGTGTTCATGATTGCGGGAATGGGAAAAGGGAAAAATCTCCCAAAAAAATAAATGTTCAGAATTGGGCTGATGTATAAAATTTCATTACGATATATTAATTTTTCTTCGGGTTATGGCTCCCGAAACATAGAAAATTGCTTAGTCGTAAAAGGGGCGGTGCCACGCCCATTTTTTTTTTTAATATGAAGTTTTTGCTATTTATTGTTATAAATCCACTAGGGAAATTAAATACCATTTATATAAAGCTCTTTTTTGCAAATATATAGCTTATTTTATTTATCCACGACTCTTTTAAAAATATTTTATATAAAAGTGGGCGTGGTCCTTAACCGATTTCGTTAGTTTTTCTTCAAAGCATTCCTTATAGTAAAGGCAACCTCTCTGCCGAATTTTGTTACGATAGGTTTAACGATTTTTGATTTATGATTAATCATATTTGTAAAATTGATTTTATCACAAGTGGGCGGTGCCACGTCCATTTCAAAAAAAATTTTTCAAATTTTTATCAAGAATCTCAATATCGGTCCACACGTTAAACTTTCTAGGTGTATTATTTACTAAATAATCAGGTTTTCTGAGTTTTCCAAAATGTTATATAAATAAAAAGTGGGCGTGGTTATCATCCGATTTCGCTCATTTTTAATACCAAATTTGGTGATGATATCTCAATATTTACTCAAGCTATCGTGTTAACGGACAGACGGACGGACGGACGGACATGGCTCAATCAAATTTTTTTTCGATACTGATGATTTTTATATATGGAAGTCTATATCTATCTCGATTCCTTTATACCTGTAAAACTAACCGTTATCCAATCAAAGTTAATATACGCTATGTGCAAAAAACGCTGAGTATAATTATACATAAAATAGGCAAAAAGGGAAAATAGATAAATATTTAAGATCAAGCGGATAAAAAGAATAAGTCAGGACCGAGCTTACTTCTTCAAATCATGGCAGGAAAATTTCAACACAAAGCGCGACAATCCTCCTGCCAATTCTATCCTGCCTTAAAGCGCAGTATGTTGAACTCAGAAACAAAGCGTGAACCCAGGATCTTTGGTGTGGTAGGCGGAGCACGCTACCAGCACACCACGCGACCGGATAATTTAACATCCATAATAAATCGTAAAATTTTTGATAACAAACCTTCTTTTTGGAAGGTTTTTTTCCACATTTGATTTGAATTGACTTAACTTGATTTGACTTGACACGACGCGGCATGACTTGAATTGTTTTAACTTGACTTGATTTGACTGGACTTGACTGGACTTGACTTGATTTGACTTGACTTGACTGGACTTGACTTTTTTCAAACTCTAATTTGACTATACAATTTGTTATATTTTGTGATTGCCATCAAACTTGATTTGCTGAAATCGCTTACATTCTGCAAAACTTTGGGCGGATGATTGAATAAAATTTGCAATCATTGCACTGTGCGTAGACCCCTACACCCGCCCAAACGTGAATGTGGTTGATCAATTTTACAGCAATCGTTGAGTTGGCATTTGTGATAGGAATTGATGCAACAAAAGCAATAAGAAATGGCAAAAAAAAAATCTAAAGCATTCAACCGAAGTAAATAAATGTCTGTGAATACAAATGTATTGTAACACAACAGCTGTGAAAAGAGTACTTCAACACAAAGGAAATCAAACAATTTTTCGCAGTTGAAATTTGAATTCGCTAACGAAACCAAACGGCGGAAAAATCGAACGTCGCGCGCATGCGGAAGCGTAGCAAAATCAATTGTAGCCCTACTTAGAGGATAATACATATTTACATATATAAATACACAAATCCATGTAAATTTTGTTCGGCAACTGGCGCTTATAAATAATTTCGTTGTGTTTGTGAAACAATGTGCGTTAACAACAAGTTGGTGCTGGTGTTGTACTGGTGATGTTATGTGGCGTGTATGCGGAGGATTTAACTATAGTGCAGTAAACAAAAACCACTAAACCACTCAGTGTAGTAGTTGTTTTTGCAAAACTTGTACTTAGTGGAAATATATTTACCAATAATAAATCAGCTAGAAAAAAATTTATGTGAGCTGACAAAATAAAATGCAATTGAAGAATAAAAGTTTGTTTGATTTACCATGGTAATTGATTCGAGTGATTGCAGTCAACTAATCATAGAAGTTTTCTTGAAAAACAATATAAAAACTTTTATAATTTATTCCGAATGAAATAAATTAATCATATATAATAAAGGCGTACGTAATATGCGATGTTGTTTAGGCGAAATTTTAACAATTTTTATTGATGCTTTAATATCTGCGTAAATATAGTTGTTGTTTTACGATTGTTGTTATAGCACAAATCAATATAGAACTATCTTGCAGCGTATAATTGTCTTCATATAAAAACTAAATCTTTCACATTGAAGGCTTAAAGCATATCCCGTAATTATCTTAGGTTAAAATGGCTATTACAGAAGAGGTGAGTTGTAATCCAGTTCAATTATTCGACGTAAATGTCTGGCTTTTTTAAATCTAAGTGCCAATCATAAATTTACAGGAAAGCGATAGTCGTGTTTTTTTACATGTATATACATTTACATTTGCGACTTAAAAAACCGCTCACCGAAATCTGCACATAATCTTGATGTATGGATAAATAGTGGATTCACAAATCATTTCGTTCATAGAGTATAACGCATACCCAAACGGATAGTGGATAATAGTGGAGACACACACTTTTTAGTACTAATTTTATACACAACAATTTCATAAGTGTAGATAAAGTTATGCACTAAGCAGTAAGTTATTGATACATATATTACAATTCTTAATGGGTAGACATCTTTGCACACGGTATAGGGAAATCCAGAATGTAAACATTGGCGTACTTTGAAAGAGGTAGTACCTGGGCGACCGAGCTTTGCTCGGCAATCTTCGAGCACACGGCATAACTTACTTTGTTCTACATGTCATCATTAATCACGCTCTACTTTTTTTATATGTACAAATATTATATATTTTTACTTACCAATATTTGATTTCCTTAAAAATAGATTTCAAAAACATATCAAACACTAACCGCAAAATGAACTGGAATGAAAAATTTGAAATGGGTAATTCCAGCCTATAGTATAAGGGATTGTTTGACAATTAGTGAAATCGATAACTAAGTTATTTAGGTCGAGTATCTTCATGCGCCGAATTATTAATTTCAAACATTTTTTAATTATACACTATGAAAGTCTAACAATTTTATTACATTCCAAAAACTTGTAAATTTCACAAATGACAACTATCAGTTAGTTTAATTAAATGTCAATTTACTTCCCTTAGCGCCATCTGTTGGTAAGTAGTTAAATGGTTAGATGTCGTTTTCAAATTGAACATATGTCTCTAGTGTTCAGCGATAGAAATTTACCTTGGTGAGATATCTTTTTGCAACGGTGAGAAACCTTTCTAATAGTAATCTGTGAGAAATTGCAATTATTCATTTCATATTTGCCAAAAATATGCATTTGAATATATTTTTATAGCGTTTGCCACGGTGCCTTGATATCAGGCATGCTTAACCAACGAAACGATATCATTTCGTTACGATAATCAACGTTAATAAACGAAACGAAGTCATTTCGTTTCGTTTATTAACGTTAAGATCGTCAAATTAACGAAATGATTTCGTTTCGTTTTCTGCCATATCAAAACGAAATCAAATCGTTTATGTTGATTATTAATTTTAAACTATGCTGGCAAAGCTCATTGATGGCGGAGTAATTAAAGGTGAAAGCATTATCCAAGCTGATTGCAACTTTTCTCATGAATTTTGACAGTACGAACATTTCTCAGAGTATTTTTGACATTACCACCAACGAATTACACAAACAAATTACATAGAGTTTGTGTGTGTATATGCGCTCGTTGTTGCCACCTTACGGCTTCACCATGGCTATAGCATTGCCAGCATAATTCAAACATAAAGTATCACGTTTTCGTTAACGTTTTTAACGTTAACGAAAGCTTTTCGTTTCGGTTAAAAACGAGATACAATTTATCTTGATAATTTCTTTATCGATAATATTTCGAAGTGTTTCAACGGAAACGGTGGAAATTTTTTGATAAACGATTAGCTTAACGTTAAGGTGCATCCCTGCTTGATATTGCATTTCAATTTTATTAGCGTGTATGAAATTTAGAAAATTAAGTCGAATCATGTGTAAGATTTTTTTACGAAGATTTTTAACTTTAATGTTCTCCTTTAAAGCTTAAATAGAATATGAGTAAGTAGAGTACTATTTCGTCTAGCTACCCCAACCCTAATTGGCAACCCTACTCAAAAATTTCCCTATTGTAATGCGGAGTGAAATACCTTTCGTTTAATACCCATACCGGCATATCTCATGCAATTTTTTTTTTAAATCCGAATAGGTGGCAACCATAAATGGCAACCCCACTCAAAAGTATCCCTATTGTAATGTGGAGTAAAATACCTTTCGTTTGATACCCATATCGGCATATCTCATGCAATTTTTTTTTTAATTTCGAATAGGTGGCAACCCTAATTGGTAACCCTACTCAAAAATTTCCCTATTGTAATGCGGAGTGAAATACCTTTCGTTTTATATCCATATCGGCATATCTCATGCAATTTTTTTTTAAATTTCGAATAGTTGGCAACCTTGTGAAACATTCTGAGTGGCAACACATAGGCAGAAAGTCTTAGAAGGTGATACATTATCTCTGTGCCAAATTTCATTTAAATCGGTTCGGCCGTTCCCGAGATCGTTCGGCTACACAAACAAACAAGACTTGCTCGCTTAAAGTTATAAGACTCTATATGGCGAAATATAGAATGTATGTGTAGGCCCAGCAAGTGGTATAGGTATGCTTATTGTAGAATACATAGTGCAAATGAAAGTGCATGCAAGGAAAGAGAACGAACGGGTTGTTATTAGGTTGTTATAGAAATCCTTTATTTGGATTATCCATAATAAAGGTTATCGACGAGTTATCGGTTTGTTATCAGAAAGGTTTTTCTTTTTTATCGAAAAGTTATTGATATCTATGAAATAGTAATCGAATGTTATGAAAAAGTTAATGAGTTGTATTCAAAAAGCTATCGATTTACTATCTAAAATACTCTATAGAAAAGTTATCGGTGAGCTATCAAATGTTATTGCAATTGACTTGTTTTGAGAAAGTTATCAATGTGTTATCAAAAAGTTATTGATTTACTATAGAAACGTTATCGATATTAAACGAAAAGTTATCGATTTGTTATTGGTATATTAGAAATTGTTATTGGTGTGTGATTGATACGTTATCGAAAAATTATTGATTTTTTATCGAAAAGTTATCGGAGGGTTTATTGAAAACTATTCGATTATTTTCAGATTGTTACCACCAATTTTTTATCGATGCATTAATTAGTTAACGACGACTCATCGTTTTGTTATGAAAAAAAAAAAAATAGATGACAATTTTATAAACCATCGATAACAAGCCGATGACTCGGCAATAATTTGTTTTTAACAATCCCCCCAGCGTGTTAGCGGTCTTAGAATATACCGGCGGCAGGTATACCTGTCATAAGAGGCGACTAAAATACCAAGTTGATTATAGTGGACGTGCAGCGCAATCCTTTCAAGGGGTTTCCAGCGCAATTTATAGCTTCTCTAACCCAATTTTCAACCTCACCTCCCCGAGATGAAGCCTGTTTCTTTAACAGCCAAGGAGGTGGGTGGGTGGGATGGCATAGAAGGTTTCATGTGGTCATAATAAATCGTTCCCGAAATGGTAGGGCTAGTGCTTTAATGGCGCTTGTTACCGGAATGTACCTGATCTGCATCCGGCAAAGAACCATCAACATCGATAATACTTCCCAAGGCCTTGGGAGAGTGTACGAAATGCATTTCGGACACAACGTGGGGGCTTTGTCGTGGGAACGAATATGATAAAGACCCGTTCTATGTGAAATAAGAAAAGGCATATGACGACTGCCCAATGCCTTAAATATGCTTGCCTATATTAGTGCCAATCTGTGCAAAGAAGGTGTCTTTTATCCTACAGTGGGGACATTCAGGCCTCCACGATGGAATATTATATGTGGTGTAGAAGGTTGCGATTCGTCTATAAAAAATGCTGGTTAATATTGTGCCAAAAAACAACGGCGGATGGTGGAAGGTACCAAGACGGTGGTACATTTTTGCAGGAAAAATAGTGCAGAGCTGGTAATTGATATAGCGAGCAAGCTTATGTTATTTTGGAAACTCTTCTGCTAGATACCGAGGGAGAAGACGAACTTATTACCCAAATCGCATGCCGCGGAATACTCATATCACGCTTAAAAAATGACAAATAATCACTTACGCGACGAATTGGGCTCGTATCGTGTTATATGATGACGAAAAGCATATTCACTGAAACGATAAACATGAAACTGTAAGAAAGTCTCGTAAAAATTATAATAAGTTATGGATCTAATGAGTACTGGCAGCCATCATTTCACATATTTCTCTAATCCGTGAAACCATTTTAGAGTATATATTATATATATATAGTACCGTTGTTGTTGTTTTTATTGTAGCAGTGCTTCGCCCCATCTAATAGGCGCGACCACTCACAAATTGTCATCAATCTTCTCTAACGGTAGTCCAAAGAAACTTTCAGTTTCAACAGGGGTGGAACAGAGTGAGAGATGTGTTTGAGGCGTTGGTTCCACATTGCAATTAAAGAGATTTGAGAGTTGGTATAATGTGGGAACACATTGCAAGCAGGACAAACATTATGTATGCCGGGGTTGATTCTGTGCAGGTAAAAGTTATATTAAAAAGTCATATTAAAAAGAATATTTGAAATACCGAAAATAAAAACAACAACAATTGCAGGTAAAAGTTTAACCAGTTACAGTATCTAGATCGATGGTTAGCTATATTAACGCTAGGCGATTCCTGCCATAGAGGTCCACCCCATTTAACTAGTACTGTGTCTATTTGTGAGCAAGTTGCAAACTAAATGGTGCGATTTGCTGCAGACTATTGATTAGAATTAAATACTTAGAGACCAGATTAACAATATTCAAAATTTTTGTTTGTAATGTATTTATATAAATATGCGTATCACCTCAATTTCTACATGAGTCTAGAAGCTGCTTGCACTAACTTAATAGATGATTAAACATGAGCAAATATAATAAGAGAAAGATGCACACATTAATTATAAACACATTTCAAATCATGTGAATGTACTTAGAAAGAAAGTTCATCACAGGAAATAATTATCTACAAACAAAAAACGTAATGTTTAGCTTTAAATTGAAAAAAATCTTGCATGCACAGATTGATTTAAGAGAACTCATCAATTAAAATTTTATAAAAAGAATAAAACCAAAAGATAGATTGAATATAAAAAGCAAATAAAATAAAAGACCTTGGCAATGGATTTACTTTGTTTATTGGCAATGAAAAATGAATAAAGAAAAAAAATTGATGATATTGAAAGATTGGTTGCTGATAGCAATGCGCTTAGATTGTCGGTATATAGACGTACATTAGCAACAACAACCGTGTATATTAGCAGTAATAGCCACTATAATATTGCCAATACAGGCATCAATGGCATTGTCTCACCTCGAACCCTAACTATGTTTGTATGTATATATGTAGGTACTTCGAATATAAAACAGAAGTCAATTACGTGTGTGTATCCCTTTGTTCATTCAAGAGTAAGTGTGCGCTCTCAAGAGTATGTAGATAATAGATGCAATGTACTCAAGTAAAAGGATGATGAAAATACATTTAGTTTTTTATATTTAAAAAACTATCCTGGCTTAGGGGTTCTGGCCAATGAGTATGAGTATTAAAAATGATTTCTATTTGTTTTTTTATAAAGCTAAAGAGAATTCTGCCGAAAATTAGGCAGCGGTTTAGTTGCCTCAATGTTTGTAGAAAGGTGTGAGTTACCGGTATGACAGAGGTTGTAATCATGGACGTTTCTCTGTTGAGTTCATCCGAAATTATATTATAATTTTGTATCTGCTTAAAGCCAAAATGAATGACGTAACTTTGCCTCTATGCTAATATTGTTTTAGCTCTAAAACGGGCAACCAACTTCAATGCCGAATATTAGCATCACTATGTGGTTAGTAAATAATTACAACAACAACAAAAGCACACAGCCACACTTATGAGCATGTACGCTCTAAAGCAAGCAGCCACAACTATTTACAAAGCAGCGAAGAATGTTCCATACACATAACCAGCAGCTTGAAGCAGAGAGATTATTTCACATAAACATATGTAGTCATCGGCTAAGAGCAGAAGTTGTTAATAATGGTTGCAATGGATTACTTTTATATACCAACTGCCCTGAAGGGTGAGCTTAATGAATCAAAAGCAGCGACTATAGTATGACTAAATCAGATAAGAACGCGTTTAAAAAGTCTGCAAAAGGGGCCACTTGAATTTTGAATGCACTGCTAGACAACAGATTTATAACTTGTACCATTCTTAATGCGAAAGATCTGCCTTAGTTTGGAACTACACATTTTTCTGGTTCAGTTCAAAAAAATACACATCCAGTTCAGCGTTTTTAATTGAAGTTAAGAAAATTAAAATTGAAATTGAGAATATTCAATTGAAGTTCACAAAATTACCAGTGAAGTTCAGAAATTTACAACTGAAGCTCAGAATTTTCAATTGAAGTTCAGGTAATTACAAATGAAGTTCAGAAATTTCAATTGAAGCTCAGAAAATTACAAACGAAGTTGAGAAAATTACAAAAGTTCAGAATTTTTAATTGAAGTTGGGAAAATTACAATTGAAGTTCCGACATTTCAATTGGTGTTCAGAGGATTACAATTGAAGTTCAGAAAGTTACATTTTAAGTTGAGAGTTTTCAATTGAGGATCAGAGAATTAAAATTGAAGTTCAGAAAATTACAACTAAAGTTCAGAATTTTCAATTGAATTTCAGAAAATTACAATGAAATTCAGAAATGTTAGCTTAAGTTCAGAAATTTAAAATTAAGGCTCAGAATTTTCAACTGCAGTTCAGAAAATTACAATTGAAGTTTGGAAAATTACAATTTAATTTCAGAATTTTCAATTGAACTTCAATTATAATTTTCTGAACTTCAGTTGTAATTTTCTGAACTAAAACTAGAAAAACTGAACTTCAATTGCTACTTTCTGAACTCTTACTAAACAAGTTTTAGTGCGATTCGCTGTAGCGAATTCGTCATACGAACATACGAAATTTGCATGATTTACGAGCTTAACTAGTTTAAAAGATTTACCCTACAAATTCCTTGACTTAATAAAATTTCACATGTCGAACTCCATAATTATGCATAATTGGTATTTTTATCAAACGCACATGTGTCCCATGGGAAAATATATTTATGTATAAATAACAATTAATCACATAGCATAATTCAATATTGTAAAGATATGTAATTACGTAAATTAAATTGCATATTTTAAAACGGTTCACGCATTGTGAAAGAATGTTTATCAGTGTATCTGAATATACAATCAATAAGTAATATTTTCCATGTACATAAATAACTACTGGTGCTGAGGTCTACAAATATGACACTGCTTTATGAAAACATAATGAATATTTACAATTAAAAATATTCAAAGTTCATGTCAATCCATAAATTATTGTCACATATGCACAAACAACAACTTACTTGTAAAGAGAGGTAAGTAAAAAATCTGAAAATTTGGGGCTACATCTGTATGCCAAGAGGTTTCCAACTCAATTCCTACCTATGAAGGCAGACATTTTTCGAGTTTTCTGAATATTAAAATTTTGTATGTTGATCGTTGTTTGATTCTAGGTAAGAGATGATACGTATTCAAGTATGAGTGGGCGTATGAGTAACATTTCCCGCCAAAACTTTCAAAAAAATGTTTCGGCTATTTAGCTGAAATCTGTTGCTCGAAAATATTTCGAGCCTTTTTTTACCTTTACCTTCATGACCTAGTTCTAAAGGACGATCACCAAAAAAAAAAAAAAAATTGCGAGAAATCGAAAGCCTTCCTCCAAAAGCGACACAGGTATTTTTGGTTCTTACCGCGCCTTTTTTCGCTCATTGGTAGAAAATTCATTTAATCGAGTATACAACTACTTTCTGATGAGCAGGGAAATTTGAAAACTCTCACATAGCATAGAATTAAGACCTACACATGATCTTTGACCCTTAACAGGTCCACGCTTGGTTGATCATGTGCAACTCTTGCCTTCTTTAAATCTAGTTCTATTTATTTGCGCCGTCTAGAGAGTAAGCTTCGAGTGATTTGCCTTTTTAATAAATTTTTTTTTTATGAATAAGAGGATAAATATGACACACTCTTTTTGTTGCAATTTATATCATCTCGTGAATTTTAGATAGATCTATTATATTTATATTTGTGATATATGTTTAATGGTGTGTTCAATTTTACTTAAGCTTTTTAAGAATTAATGAGCTTAACACCGATAATTTTTATTCAATTATTATTTTTGGTTTTATTGGGAAAAACTGAAAAGGAGGAAACATTTACGGCATATTGCGATGGTACCACTCCGATAACCGCCACGTCGGAAATTTTCGTTTTTCCCAATAAAACCAAAAATAATAATTGAATAACAATTATCATTTATCGATGTTAAGCTCATTAATTCTTAAAAATCTTAAGTATATTTGTAATATTTATATTTGGTCTTCAGGCTTTGCACGACAGAAGAACTTGTATCTCACTTAATGTAATAAACTTTAGCATAAATTGCTCCGATTTATCTAATTTGTTCCTTCCATATATTCCACTGCATGATCTTCGGCATAACAGATTATTTATCGAAATAACTCATAAAACGAATTATGCTACGAATGAACCTATAACAAGGACTATACATTTAGCAAATCGATTCAGTAGTGTTCTTAGTTTTAATAACAGCTTATATAAGTTTAAGTTTAAATTGTTCTCTATTTTTAACTAGTCTGTAAGAAAGCATATACTTTTAGCCTGAATGAATTAAGTAAATAAATAAATAATTAATCTTAAATAATCTCTCAATAAATTTACGAATACTTTTAATTATGATCCAATTTTAAAAAATTTCGATAATGAAAAGCAGCATAATTAAAGAAAAATATTTTTTCTATTTTCAGGTATGTCTAAGTTAAATGCATTTGACAATATATCGTAAGTAGAAATATAGTAAATGTCTATGTGTACATATGTATGTATGTAAAGCTATGTGCGAACTTTGGAGAAGATTAAATTTAAAATTTCTAGCAAAAAAGTTCAATTCGGACCCCATACATTATTAGCGTTGCTAGGAGGACTTTAGATTTTTAAGTGGGTCAATGTACTGAGCTTTTATCGATTTAACAAAACACACAATTAAAGCTCAAATTTCCTTAATTGTTTTCATTGTTATTCTGGTAGTATGACAGCTCAAGTATAAGTACCATGCATCAAAAACGGGAGACAATCACGCAAAGCACCATTTTCGCACTGCAGGTTCAATGGTTACCTCCGAGCGGGTGCTTATCGGTTGCAAAGGGGACAGTTGCCATCCACACTTCAAAAGGTCTGCAAAAGGGGACAATTGCCATTTCGTGGGGCCTCTGCAGTCAAATTAGTTGTATACTAAAAGAATACTAGTCAGTCTGAGTGCAGTTTTTAGACACGCATGCAGAAATTTTCAGCGTGAGTTTTTTAAGTTGGGCGCCCAAACCGGCCACGAGTAGCACATGAGCGGCCGACTAACTGCTTTGTAGGTTGTGCTGCCGGCAAGCAACTTGAAGATTTTCTTCTGGCTGTGTGCTTTAGATACATGTGATTTAAAGGTAAAATTGTTGACAGCGTTACACTTAAGATCTTTGGGTGACTGAGAGTCGATAGCGTTACGCTATTGACGCGAATGTCCAATATTTGCGTCAGCTGTTCCTTCCACGTCTTAAACAGAGTGGCCGTGGACATGGTCGAGAATATTTTCAAATCGCGCGGGGGAAACCGGTAATAATAATAAATAACTATTTAGTTTGGAATCTTATGGCTGCCGTGATGTGTTGGTAGCGTGCTCCGCCTACCACAACGAAGATCCTGGATTCACGACCCGGGCAAAGCAACATCAAAATTTTAAAAGCAAGTGTTTTCAGTTAGAAGAAAGTTTCTCTAAACGGGGTCGCCGCTCGACAGTGTCTGGCTAGCACTACGAGTGTATTTCTACCATGAAAAGCTGTCAATGAAAACTCATCTACCCTGCAGATGACGTTCGGGGTCGACATAAAAGAAGTAGGTCCTGTCTCACCAATTTGTAGTAGGTAAGAATTAAAAAGGAGCACGACGCAAATTGGAAGAGAAGCTCAGCCTAAAATCTTTTCGAAAGTTATGGCGCCTTACATTTTTTTTATTAGTGGTGAAGGGAGCTTTGTGTTATATGTATAAATTAAACAGAAGCGGGGATGTGACACCACCCTACGCCACCCTCTGTTAAATTGTACTAGATTTTGAGGCTTCGTTCCTAAATTGAACCGACGCCTGCCAATCATTCAAATTATTTGCGGTACATTATTTTATACAAGAGAAAAGGATGAACCTTCTACGTCTTGAAGTAGGATGCGGTGATTGACTGTGCCTACAGACTTTGACAGCTAAAGTGCCACGAGCACCGTCCTATGATGTTTGATTTATCTGTGTGTATGGCATTTAGCGCGATTGTGCTGATGGCCGGCTAATCGCAGATTTGCTAAATAAAGGTAATGATTCTTTATCGTCAGCTGGGTATCCGGGCTTTGTCTGTGAGATTATTAGTTCCATTATTTACTATTCTGACATGCAAAAGGCAAAAAAGCAAGTAGAAAACATGTGTAGCTGACGGCCAAGTAGTTTTAGCATCGGCATGGTGAATTCGTCTGAGGCTATAAATTTGGAAGCCCCGACCTTTTTAGTGACTTTAATAATCTGCCGAAGTAACTCTCGCCTTTACTGTTCTCAGATCGTGCTGGTGTTTATGTGCGATTTATTTCTATAACATCAAGCCATATTAACTGAATTATGCATTGCAAATTGCCACAGAAAGCGTTCACTCATTTCATCGAGTCCGAGAAACAATACCCTTATCAATGAACTACTCGAATACTGACTGAGTATGAATAACCCCACAAAATTCAAGGCCTTCGACTGAAGGGACATAATAATATTAAAAGTGTCAGTTGAAAGCAATGGGAAGGGACAGAATAAGGCCTAGTACCGTTCCTTTATGAGATACTTCTGCTCTTGTTTAGCACTAGTGCGATGCGCTGCAGTGTACTTATAATATGGTATTAAATGTGATATGATTGAAGTCATTAATATTTCAACAGAGTTTCTGTGGGTAAGACAATGAATAAAATATTTGGAAGTTAATTTGTAAATGTTCCTTATACAAATTTAAAAATTCCTCTAAAAAACGTCGATATTCTGTATCATACAGGAAAATTGCATTTGATTGCAACACTCTTCAGCAAAAAAAAATTTTAAAACTCAATCCAAATTTCCAGAGACCTATCTATCAATTTAACATTGTTAGACTAAATTAATCGGAAACTATCAGTAAAAAAAAAGATTCCGTAAAATTTTCTGAAGTTTTTTTAAAAACGGTTTCTAATTTGATTTAATAGTTTGAGTTAAAAAATTTATTTTTGTTCAAATTATTTCAAACTAAATAAAAACAAATTTGAGAAAAGTTGGTTTAAATAGCTACTGCTGTTTTCGCGCCCGCCACTGTATGTATAAATAGACGTAGATAAATGCACTAAAAACCCTAAAAAGAAAGAACCGCAAAGAAGGAAATGAAAACAATTGCAAACAAAAAAAAAAAAAAAATCGTACAAATCACAGGCTAAATGCTGAAGTATTAACTGCGTCTGCTTGTCAGTTTCGAATTCATGTAGACAAGCATATATGCAAGTAAACGTTCGTATATATATTGGCAAAGCACGCATTTTCCCAGAAATACTTTTACACGAGGCGAGCAAAGATTGCAAGATGCCACTTGTCTTTAACATTTTTGTAGCAGCTGTTGAATTTTCATGTTACAATTTAATTTTTATTTCGATGTCTTCTTGGTCTCTGGGGTTGAATTGAGGTTTTGTTGAAATGTTTCAATATGATGAGTACTCATATACATATGTATGTGCGCTTGTCATTTTTGTTAGATATAAGTAAATAGGATGGATGATGCTTTCAACAAAAACATGTGAGTAACTTTTTTGTTCTTACTGTCGTATTTTTATACTCAGCTGAGCAGGGCTCACAGAGCATGTTAACTTTGTTCGCATAACGATAATCCGTAACGGCATAAACTAATCGGGATAGATATAGACTTCTATATATCAAAATGATCTGGGTGAAAAAAGAAATTCATTTAGCCATGTCCGTCCGTCCGTCCGTCCGTGTGTCCGTCCGTCTGTAAACACGATAACTTGAGTAAATTTTGAGGTATCTTGATCAAATTTGGTATGTGGGTTCCTGGGCGCTCATCTTAGATCACTATTTAAAATGAACGAAATCGGACCCACTTTTTCGATATCGAAAATTTCGAAAAACCGAAAAAGTGCGATAATTCATTACCAAAGAAGGATAAAGTGATGAAAATTGGTAGGTGCGTTGACCTTATGACGCAAAATAGAAAATTAGAAAATTTTTGACAATGGGTGTGGCACCGCCCACTTTTAAAAGAAGGTAATTTAAAAGTTTTGCAAGCTGTAATTTGGCAGTCGTTGAAGATATCATGACGAAATTTGGAAGGCACGTTTCTCCTGTTACTATATGTATGCTAAATAAAAATTAGCGAAATCGGATGACGAACACGCCCACTTTAAAAAAAAAAATTTTTTTAAAGTCAAATTTTAACAATAAATTTAATATCTTTACAGTATAAAAGTAAATTATGTCAACATTCGACTCCAGTAATGATATGGTGCAACAAAATACAAAGATAAAAGAAAATTTCAAAATGGGCGTAACTCCGCCCTTTTTCATTTAATTCGTCTATAATACTTTTAATGCCATAAGTCGAACAAAAATTTACCCTTGTGAAATTTGGTAGGGACATAGATTCTATGACGATAACTTTTTTCTGTGAAAATGGGCGAAATCGGTTGAAGCCACGCCCAGTTTTTATACACAGTCGACCGTCTGTCCTTCCGCTCGGCCGTTAACACTATAATTTGAGCAAAACTCGATATATCTTTACTAAACTTTGTCCACGTACTTACCTGAACTCACTTTATCTTGGTATAAATATGGCCGAAATCCGACTATGACCACGCCCACTTTTCCGATATCGAAAATTACGAAAAATTTAAAAAATGCCATAATTCTGTACCAAATATGAAAAAAGAGATGAAACGTGGTAATTGGAATGGTTTATTGACGCAAAATATAACTTTAGAAAAAACTTTGTAAAATGGGTGTGACACCTACCATATTAAGTAAAAGAAAATGAAAAAGTTCTGCAGGGCGAAATCAAAAGCCCTTGGAATCTTGGCAGGAATACTGTTCGTGGTATGACATATATAAATAAATTAGCGGTACCCGACAGAAGATGTTCTGGGTCACCCTGGTCCACATTTTGTTCGATATCTCGAAAACGCCTTCACATATACAACTAAGGGCTATTCCCTTTTAAAAACCTCATTAATACTTATTGCGATATCTCGAAAAGGCGTCCACCTATAGAACTAAGGCCCACTACGTTTTAAATAATCATTAACACCTTTCATTTGATACACATGTCATACAAAAACATTCCAGGGTTACCCTAGGTTCATTTTGCTAAATGGTGATTTTCCCTTATTTTGTCTCCAAAGCTCTCAGCTGAGTATGTAATGTTCGGTGACACCCGAACTTAGCCTTCCTTACTTGTTTTCTATTGTACTGAAAGGCATGTGACATGTGCAATAATGGAAAATCACAAGCTAAAGTACCTAAGTGCATATATCTAGGTATGTGACTCGGCAAATTTAAGTCACGAAATTTAAGTTCGAAGGATTACAATTTATAAAAGGAAAGTCTTTAAGTCTAAGTAAAACTCAAGGCAAGTCTGTTTTATACATTTATCTAGGTACAAAGATCATGTTCAAAATACTGTGAGTTGCAGAAAAACAATAGAATTTTATTATGGCCGAACAAAAAAGGATGTGCACGTACCTATGCCATAATCATTTGCAAATCTTGTGTTTCTTGACATACTTTTTTCTAGGTTAGTAGCTAAGGTAAAAGCGTTCAATTAGAAAAGTACTACACCATTTTCAGTCATAAATGAGAAAGAAAAAGAGAAATAAGAATAGGCAATTGTAAATGAGGAAGCGTCATATCAAAATGAGAATAGTTACTTGTAAATGAGAAAGCGTTAGTTGGAAATATTGACTTACTTAATTGGCGTTTAACCGTTTAAACTGGAAATAAGGTTTGTACATTGTAAATTAGATTTTTCAATTATAAATTAGAAGGCGTCAAATGTAATCGAGAAAACAGCATACGTATATGAGAATAATAAATTTTAAATTCGAAAGCATCGTTTCGATATGGGAATAGTAATTTGTAAATGACGAACGAAAATGCGAAAGGCTAATTTGTATTTGAGAATTTGTAAATTTGTAATTTGTAAATGAGAAAGCGTCACTAAGTGTGTACGTTCACCCCGGACGTTTTTACTTACCAACTTCGGTTTTCAATGGGCAAGAGTAGAGAAAAGTACTTTTATTAGTCAAAGTGAACTGATTCACCAGAGCATCCACAGGCGTTCTCGCCTCTTGTACAAATACATGAAACTCCGTTTAAACTGAGGGCAAACCGTCACTCCCCACTAGCGTTGCTTCTGAGTTATCCAAATTTTATGTTTGCCTAAATCATGATTAGCCTCCAGGAACATAAAAAGTATTATTTAATTATATTTTCGGCGCATCCCTTGAAGCTTGCTCCGTAGACGTCCCAATTAGACTGTGCAAGATTAAGCGAAGGCGAGAGGGGCACATGATCGACCAAGCGGGAAAGGCGTGGGTTCAAGCGCGGGGCTGTAAAGTGTCGAAGATTATGTGTAGGTCTTACAACCTTAGACTAACTAAGGTGCTTCTATCATTAAAAAGAGAGGACTGTAGACTCGTGACTGGTATTCTGACTGGACCCTGCCTTCTGGCGTCACATGCCTTTAAATTAGTCTTGGACAGTGATAACAGGTGTAGAAAGTGCGGGTCGGAGGAGGAAAGGATCGAGCACATTCTGTGCTCGTGCCCTGCACTTTCCAGGCTAAGACTCCCGCTATTAGGAGTGATACAGCTGTCAGACCTAGAAACAGCAAGTGGCTTAAGTCCTAGGAAGCTTCTAGTCTTTGCCAAGAGGACTGAGTTATTTTATAACATAGGTCCTGGTTTTTGATAGGGTTTTTCAGTTTGGTCGTTAAAACAAACTTCTGGTAACACAACGGACTCAATCAGTCCTTGTGAGGTCCTCATGGACCGGCCAGTTCAACTTAACCTATATTTTCTTGTAACTATCAACGTGAAGGAAAGTGAATGTCAATTTTTTTGAAACTAAAAAAATATCTTTTCAGTCACCAACTCCATTGCATTTATTTCATTTTGCTATATCTGGTATTGAATGTATAGAAGGACAACAATAAACTTGGACATGTAAACAAAACTCTAATTCGTGAATAATACCTGAGCAAAAGAATTCCGCAATTATTTGTATCAAAATGCATTACGATAATTAATTTTCTCGTATGTAAAGGTGTAGGGTGAACAAGACTGGGAAACAATAAGTACTTAATTCAATGACAATAAAAGCAGGCACAGATGTTTAAAATTCTTGTGGTTTACCTACAGACTAATAGGAAAGTAGTACAGCAGTGAATACGAAAATAGCAGTGACAATTTTTATCAAATTTCATCAATTGAATTTCTCTTTTTATACTCAGTTGAGCAGAGCGCACAGAGTATATTAAGTTTGATTGTATAACGGTTGGTTGTACAGGTATAAAGGAATCGAGATAGATATAGACTTCCATATATAAAAATCATCAGGATCGAAAAAAAATTTGATTGAGCCATGTCCGTCCGTCCGTCTGTCCCCCCGTCCGCCCGTTAACACAATAACTTGAGTAAATTTTGAGGTATCTTGATGAAATTTGGTATGTAGGTTCCTGAGCACTCATCTCAGATCGCTATTTAAAATGAACGATATCGGATTTTAACCACGCCCACTTTTTCGATATCGAAAATTTCGAAACACGGATAAAGTGCGATAATTCATTACCAAAGATAGATAAAGCGATGAAACTCGGTAGGTGGGTTGAACTCATGACGCAGAATAGAAAGTTTGTAAAACTTTGGGCAATGGGCGTGGCACCGCCCACTTTTAAAAGAAGGTAATTTAAAATTTTTGCAAGCTGTAATTTAGCAGTCGTTGAAGATATCATGATGAAATTTGGCAGGAACGTTACTCCTATTACTATATTTACGCTTAATAAAAATTAGCAAATCGAAGAAGGACCATTCCCACTTTTAAAAAAAAATTTTTTTAAAGTAAAATTTTAACAAAAAATATAATATCTTCACAGTATATAAGTAAATTATGTCAACATTCAACTCCAGTAATGATATGGTGCAACAAAATACAAAAATAAAAGAAAATTTCAAAATGGGCGTGGCTCCACCCTTTTCCATTTAATTTGTCTAGGATACTTTTAATGGCATAAGTCGAACAAAAATTTACCAATCCTTTTGAAATTTTGTAGGGGCATATGTTTTATGACGTTAACTGTTTTCTGTGAAAATGGGCGAAATCGGTTGAAGCCACGCCCAGTTTTTATACACAGTCGTCCGTCTGTCCTTCCGCATGGCCCTTAACACGATAAATTGAGCAAAAATCGACACATCTTTACTGAACTTAGTTCACGTACTTATCTGAACTCACTTTATCTTGGTATAAAAAATTAACGAAATCCGACTATGACCACGCCCACTTTTTCGATATCGAAAATTACGAAAAATGAAAAAAAATGCCATAATTCTATACCAAATACGAAAAAGGGGATGAAACATGGTAATTGGATTGGTTTATTGACGCGAAATATAACTTTAGAAAAAACTTTGTAAAATGGTTGTGACACCTACCATATTAAGTAGAAGAAAATGAAGAAGTTCTGCAGTGCGAAATAAAAAACCCTTGAAATCTTGGCAGGTATTACATATATAAATAAATTAGCGGTATCCAACAGATGATGTTCTGGGTCACCCTGGTCCACATTTTGGTCGATATCTGGAAAACGCCTTCACATATACAACTACCCCCACTCCCTTTTAAAACTCTCGTTAATACCTTTAATTTTATACCCATATCCTACAGCACACATTCTAGAGTCACCCCTGGTCCACCTTTATGGTGATATCTCGAAAAGGCGTCCACCTATAGAACTAAGCCCCACGCCCTTTTAAAATACTCATTAACACCTTTCATTTGATACCCATATCGTACAAACAAATTCTAGAGTCACCCCTGGTCCACTTTTATGCCGATATCTCGAAAAGGCGTCCACCTATACAACTACCACCACTCCCTTTTAAAGCCCTCATTAATACCTTTCATTTTATACCCATATCGTATAAACACATTCTAGAGTCACCCCTGGTCCACCTTTATGGCGATATTTCGAAACGGCTTCCACCTATAGAACTAAGGCCCACTCCCTTTTAAAATACTCATAACACCTTTCGTTTGATACCCATATTGTACAAACGCATTCTAGAGTCACCCCTGGTCCACCTTTAGGGCGATATCTCTGAAAAGGCGACCACATATACAACTACCACCACTCCCTTTTAAAACCCTCATTAATACCTTTAATTTGATACCCATATCGTACAAACAAATTCTAGGGTCACCCCTGGTCTACCTTTATGGCGATATCTCGAAAAGGCGTCCACCTATGGAACTAAGGATCACTCCTTTTAAAATACTCATTAACACCTTTCTTTTGATACCCATATTGTACAAACAAATTCTAGAGTCAACCCTGATCCACCTTTATGGCGATATCCCTAAATGGCGTCCACCTATAGAACTATGGCCTACTCCCTCATAAAATACTCTTTAGTGCCTTTCATTTGATAGACATGTCAAACAAACACATTCCAGGGTTTCCCTCGGTTCATTTTCCTACATGGTTATTTTCCCTTATGTTGTCACCATAGCTCTCAACTGAGTATGTAATGTTCGGTTACACCCGAACCTAACCTTCTTTATTTGTTTTTTTTTTTTTTGAAACTTCTATGAATTTTGTAACTAACTATGAAAACCAATTTCGAAAACGTTTTCTAAGAAACTGGAAAATTCGCGATATTTGAACACAGTTTCGAGCTGTTTGTTTAAAGATTGAATAAGTTTTATACTCAGCGTGCTTTGCATACAGAATATATTAAATTTGGTAACATAACGGTTGGTTGTACAGGTATAAAGGAATGGAGATAGATATAGACTTCCATATATCAAAATCATCAGTATCGAAAAAACAAAATTGATTAAGCCATGTCCGTACGTCCGTCTGTCCGTATGTCCGCCCCTTAACACCATAACTTAAGCTAATATTGAGATATCTTCACCAAATTTGATATACGGGCTTAACTTGACACGGAATTGATTGCTATTGAAAATAAGTGAAATGGGACGATAACTACGCCCGCTTTTTATATACACAACATTCTGGAAAACACAAAAAACTTGATTATTTATTAAATAATACATCTATAATGTTGAAATTTGATGTGTGGACTGATATTGAGACTATTGATAAAAAAAATTTTGAAAATGGGCGTGGCCCACTTTTGATAAAATAAATTTTAGAAATATTATTAATTATAAAAAAAAAAACTGTTGATCCTATCATCACCAAATATAGTAAAGAATGCTTCGAAGGAAGGGACCATGCCCACTTTTATATAGACGATTTTTAAACGAGTCGCGAACGAATCAAATACGCTATATTTTGGCTAAAAAGAGCTTTATATCAATTATATATCTTTTCCCAAGTGGAATTATAACAGGAAAAAGGAAAAAATTCAGATTTTTCGAAATAGGCCCGCTCTTTTTAAGAGTAAGCAATTTTTTATGTTTGGTAAGCCACAAATCGAAGAAAAATTACCAGATCGATTTTTAGTAAAAATGATTAAAGGCCACGCCTACTTTTGTATAAAAGAAGTTTTAAAAGGTCGTAGACAAATATAATAAGCTATATCTTAGCGAAAAATATTATTGTATGAATGATATTTCACTTACAAAGTTTTATTGTAAGAGAAAATGATTCACGGTTTGATTCGAGCTTGAGGCCAGAACAATAATTTTTTCTAATGATAATTATTGTTATTTTTTAAGTTTTCTAAATTTGAAAAATTGTAATTTGTTTTTGGAATAGTAAGTAGACAAATTTCCAGACAACCTGATATAGCTGCGCAGATAGGTCCATAAGTGCTAAGCCTTCATCATCAGTACGCTTTAGGCATGCTCCGCTAACCATTTAGCTATACAGCGGTGGTTTGTTTGACTGACAAATTGCTACTTCTATTCCTTCTTACCAGCTATATTTATTCAGTGTTGCGAGAAAATAGGGAGACATTTATTCTTTTAAATGGATGGAAATGAATTGTGCAATCGAAGCTCACGCTGAGTATATAAAGTTCGGCTACACCCGAATTTAGACACCCTTACTTGATTTGATATTCGATCTAATCATCCAATGTTGTCGTTGTTGTTGTTGTTTTATTAACAATAAAGACACTCCCCGAAGGTGTTGGGGAATGTTATCGATGTTGATAGTTCTTCGCCGGATACAGAACCTGAATTTCCCGGTAACAAAACAACCCAAAGTGACTAGCCCAAATATCTCGGGCACGATTTACATACATATATGACCACATTAAACCTTTTAAGCTATTATATCCTCCTCCTCCACCCCTTAGTTCCATGAGGAACTTGAGGTCGCCAGAGCCTCGCCTGCTAAATATGTGTATGATACATTCATATTTGTAACAGAATTCCCCTCGCGTAGGTGGGGTTGTCAATTGGTTTGCGGGAGGTTTGAAGCTATAAAGCTTTGTATTGCATTTATCAACCCCTTAAATTCCCTAAGTTAGGTTAGGACAACACGAAGGTCCGTTGTGATACCACATATAACAAAAATAACAGTGACGTAGATCTAGCTACTTAGAGAGTCGTTGGGTAGCAACGATAAATTTCCGAATGATACTGATCTCAACCTTGGATAAATCCTCGGGAGATCCAAGTGATTCACGACCAAAGTACTTTCGCCTAGTTCTGGCAAAAGCTGGGCAATCAGGCATAAAGTGATTTGGAGATTCCTACATACAGCTACAGCAGGATGGAGTTTCTAGTATACTAAGACGTGCCGCATGGAAACCCCAATGACCATTGATAGGTGCGCCTAAGTGAACCCAATTATTTCGGCAGACCTCCTGCCATCCACTTTCGGCCACCCTGCAAGAGGTAGTGTCCGCTCAACGTTTAGTGAGCTGACTCGAGGCCCAGATATGGAGGTGGAAACCACAGGTGGCCAGCGGAGTTCCGAAATCCCTACAGCCGTCTTCATCCAGTTCAGTTGTACCGCTGCGGGCTAAGAGATCCGCTTGACAGTTACCCGTTATATCACTATGGCCTGGGACCCAGATAATCTTAATTATAAAATAGTTCGATGCAATCGCAAGCGAGGTCAGGCACTCCCAGACCACCCTCGATCGCATTGTAGTTGAAATCAAGGACTTGATAGGCGATAGGCTATCAGAGTCCCTAACTGTAGTAGCACTGGATAGCATTTCATCCACCGCATCCTTAATCGCAGCAACTTCCGCTTGGAATACACTGCAGTGATCAGCCACTTGCGGCTTACATTGAGCTCTTGACAAAAGACCGCCCCCCTAACATTTCCGTCCCACTTCGACCAAACCGTGAACAAATTAACAGGTCCCCTTCCGCAGATAATTCCTCTTCCCACTCCTCCCTCGGGGAATGACTGGGGTGAAGTTTGAATAGGGAGCAGTTATCGGCATCCGGGATAAAGGCGAAACTGGTAAGAAGGTTAGAATGTCCAAAGTCAGGAAGCCCATAGCCCATATGGCGAAGCTTGACCAGCGACCGGGCCGCGGCTGCCTTTCCCGCAATATATACTGGACGTATGTTCAGCAGTTCTGAGCAGTTCAGTTTTGTTCTGAGAATCCCCAAATAATCCAATCAATTTGTTTTACGTCAACGAAACTGACATTGATTTTTGACAATTTTTTTCAGTTAGGTGCTACAGACTTTGTTTGGAAGAAAATTTTAAACACCATTCGAAAAAAATTTGTAAAAATTAGTTCGAATTTTGCAACTTTTAATTTGTGCACTAAAATGCATACTAAAAAAAAACCTCTGAAAAGTTTAAATAAAGTGTTCGAAAGTGTCGTAAAATTTACTCGAATTTTCGAAAGTGGCTTTTAAAGTTTCAAATAGAAAATTCATGAAAACTTTATCTCACACTATTGCAAATAAAAAATAGAATTTGGTTGCTGAAATTTGATAGAAAACTGCTGCTGCTATTTTCGTATTCGCTACTGTATATATTGGGAAATATTTATGTAAACTTTTTATTACTTCAGTACCAGAAACAAGTTTGTAATTAAGTGGCAGGCAGTCAAAGTATTTTAGGTTTTTTGACATGGTAGCTGTCATAATGTGGCATTAGAAATAAAGTTGGTGTTTAGGCCAACAGCCCAAACTCAAAACATAAAAGGTCGCCCTCGCACTTTTTCTTATATTGTTAACAGTGCCAGTCAAACTGTTTATGTTAACCATACAAATTAACATCGCTGGAATAAATAAACAGTTTGACTGGCAAGCGGTATTGACCTGTTATACATTTTTTACTTCACTTGTTTTCACACATCAAGGAGAAAGGGCGTATCCCGCCGCATTTTCAAAAATTTTTTTGTTAGGTTGTTATGATATATTTGGAAAGCGAAAACGTTGACAAATATTTAAATTTTACTTTTGCTTTTTCAAAATGCTTAACGTTTGAAAATATTACGTAAGGTTGTCTGGTCGGTTCACAGGAACGCACAAGCTTAATGTGTTTGAGGTATTACCAGACTCATCATATAAAAATTGGAACTATGCGTAAAGAAAAAGTAAAACAGTCTTTGGAAAAAAAAGTGTTCAAAATTCATTACGAATTTTGAGTGTCTTATAAGATGTGCTTTATTTGATAAAAAGCTATTTCAACACTGATACAAAAATTTTTCGATATGTTAAGAAAATATATTCGCAATAACCGTTTATCTCGGACGTATTAAGCAACAAAAACAAATGTTTATAATTATTCCCAAGTAAACATAAACTACTTAAGTAGATGTAAATTATTACAATTTCTATGTTTGTAGGATGAAAAATCACTCCAATTTTCCCTGTTATGAGAAAGTTTTTTTTATACTTTGAAAGCACTACAAATTTTTAATACCTACACTTTTTATAAAAAATAAAAAAAGACTCGCATAAATTTACTTTCAAAATGAATATTAAAATTCTGAGACGATTAAAATGTGTATCTCTTCAAAAGTAGATTAATTTCAGTAAACATATGTCAGAGGAAATTGAATAATTTTATTTTACGCCACAAAGTATGCAATGAAAAGTTTCAAAACAAAATTTTAACTTTCTCTTACTGGCAAATTCAACATCATGCTGTGTTTGCATGCACGTGTTTGTTAGCGCATTTAGTCCGAAATAGCGAATCCCGAAATTTTAAATTCCATGGTACGAAATTTTGAGATTTTTATTCAAGTTTGTATGCAATTCAGTAATCAAACTTTACCTCAAACAGAATGGAATACTTGATTTCAAATTTAACATATATATTTGAGCGTTTCATTAAAAAGTGCTTAATATTCGAATGGGTCCTATGTATAAAAAGCTGGTATTTGTACATACTCGAGTTTTTAGGTTAAATGTGGCTTATTTGTTTTACCTGCACAAACAAAATACTCACGTTTTACTCAGAAACTCGAGTCTGAACAAATGCTCGCTGATATGCATAAAGTCCAATAACTTTTATTGCGTAACGGTTGTATGTACATAATGGCATAAAGGACTCAAAATAGCAAGACTTTCGTAAATCGAAATTATCAGCATTGGAAATGGTTTTGATTGGGCCATGTCTGTCCGTTCTTAACACGATCAGTTGAACAAAAATTGAGAGTCGGCGATACCAAATTGATAACACTCCGATAAAAAAGTGATGCTTTTTCGAAAACAAATCGATAACTTTTTGATAAACAAATCGATAACTTTTCGATAAAACTGCAATAACAAATTGATAACTTTGAGATAGCGCTCCGATAACTTTTAGTTAAAACTACGATAACAAATCAATAATTTTTTTTATAAAATATTGATAACCTTTTAATAAGAAGTCTAAAATTTGTGTGGTCCTCTTCCGCATAAGTTAATCTCTATACACAGATCTTGAGTTTGTGTTCAATGTATGTTCTCTTGTATAGATAATGAAAATCGGAAAGAGAGGAGTACGGCAATAATTATATATCCCATAAGCCACCAAATCTCGTGTTTACAAAGTAAATTATAGAATTTTTAAGTGCCATTAGTAGCGTCACCGGTATATTAAAAATATTAGATATCGGTTGTTAAGTATTGTTTACTCGTTCAAAAAGAAACGTTGTTATTCTTTTCATAATGAATACCGAGGACGTAGGTTGGATAAGGTTGAACTGCCCGGCAAATAAAGATGTGACCCAAGTGTTAGCAGAATTTGTTTGACGACCAAACGTAGGTGCCAGGACTTATGTTATAGAATACCTTCTCCTCTTGGCAAATGTAAAAAGGTTTTTGGGACCTAACGTAACTGCTTCCCGGAGACCTGCCAACTGTGCTACCCTAATAGCTGGAGCTTTGACCTGGCGAGCGCAGGACACGAACACAGAATGTACTCAACCGTTACTTCCTGCAGCTCGCCCTTCCTAGATCTGCTTTTACTGACGATGCCTAACTTGTAAGCATGTGACGCCAGAAGACAGTGTTCAGTTCGTATGCCCATCGTGATTCTTAAGCCTTCTCTCTTCAGTGATATGGGCCACTTTGTGAGTCTAATATCGCCCCTTTTTGATTTCTGCCAAACGGAATGCGACGTTTATAGTCTATTCAGCGAGTGCTAAACCTTCCTTTGTGAACTCATCGGTCACTTCTGTAACTTATATCAATTTATGAGCAGGAGCTCAGTACAGATATATAGTCCGGCCTACGTAAAAAACGATAACGATATCGGGACATCGGACTATTAAACTGTTTCGGGTCTCAAAGCCCTATTTTGTTTGTATATTTCTTTCCGCAAAAGTACAATATAGAGCTAAAGTAAAACAGCTACTCATGCAGATAATTGCAATACATATTAAAGCGAAACAATAAGAAAACTTTGCGAGACAATCTGTTTAATTCAATAAAAGTTTATTTATACTTATATTCATGCAAAATAAAAATAAATAAAAAAATGCTCTAAAATATGTCGTCAAAATAAAGTAATAAGTAAAAGCACTAAAGAAAGCGCGCGGAGCAATTAAGTATATAACTATGTATGTATGAATATATGTATAAATATTTATGTATTTAATAGCAAAATATATGTAAGCAAATTGGCACAAATATAAAAAAGAATACAAAGTTTACATTTCTTTTTTGTTTTATAGTTTAGAACGCCAATGCTTTTCGTCTATTAACACTCAATATATATACAGTCAGTGATAAAAGAAAGTGTACAGAGTTGGAAAATAGATTATGTAATACTGTATTATTATATGAAAAAACAAAACTCTTACAACAAGAATGGATATGAATTAAATATCGGAAATACTTTATATTTTTGGTGTCAAAAGAAAGTGTACAAAATAACAGGTTGTCATTGTCCAGCAATGTGTTTGCTGTCTCTTTGCTTTTATAACGTGGCATGGAATTAACAAGTATTGCTTTCACCCCTGGTACAGTTTTCTGCAATTCCTCTGAAATAGGGGCTTTTAGCATATCTTACTACTAATATTCCTTTTCGAATTTTTCTGTCTAGGTTCTCCCATTGATTCTCGTTGGGTTGAGGTCCCGTGACTAAGGAGGGTGCTCTTAGTTCTTTGGGAGTGATGGAGCAACTTTTCTGTAATAACTATTTAGAAGCTTTGTACTGCTGAAACATCCAAGTTTGACCTCAATATTTGAACCTCAATTTTTCGGCACTGGAACTCAAATTATTCTTTAAAAGTTCAGTTAGTCTAATTTATTCATGGAACTTTCTATGAAAACCAAATTACCAACAACACATAAATGCCAAATACCTCCATACTATCACCGAATCACTCTATGTTTTACTCTGAATATAGCATTGCGTTTCGACAAAATCCCTTGTTTCTCTCTATATTTTTGTTGCTTTTTTCTTCCTTGAATACTCGGATTTGTTTTCGTTAGATATAGACTTCCATGTATTCCAATCATCAGTATCGAAAAAAAAAAAAAATGATTAAGCCATGCCCGTCCATCGGTCCGTCCGCTAGCACGATAACTTGAGCAAATATAGAGATATCTTCACGAAATTCGGTATACGGTCTTATCTGAAACCAGAAATGAAAATTAGTGAAATCGGATAAAAACCACGCCCACTTCATATATATAACGTTTTCGAAAACAAAAACAAGCTGATTATTTAATAAATAATAAACCTAGAATGTTGAAATTTGATATATGAACTATTATTGGATCTTTTGATAAAAATTTGAAAACATTTTTGAAAAGTAAGCTATATCTTTGCGAAAAATAGCTTAATATTAATGGTATTTTACTTAATAAATGAAAGTTTGAAAATATTAAATTTTTTTAAATGGGCGTGACACTGGCCCTATTTTTACAAAGCGATTTTCTATGTTTCGGGAGCCATAACTCGAAGAAAAATTACCATATCGTTAATGGAATGCACGAGATCGGTTAAATACCACGCCTGTTTTTATATAAAAGAAGTTTAAATGGGTCGTAGACTAGAATGACAAGCTATATCCTAGCGAAATAGTATTGTATCAATGACATATCACTTATCAAGTTTTATTGTAAGAGGAGATTGGGAGATTTTTCCTTTTAAATGGGCGGTGGCACGTATTTTGTAGAAAAGTAATTTATCTGAAACGAACTTTACAATTGAAGCTCACGCTAAGTATATAATATACGGTTACACCCGAACTTAGGCACCCTTACTTGCTTTAGCAAAGTTTAAACGGTATATGTGGTTGGGTTTGGATATAAGAAGTTGTTTCAGTGTAACTTCCCAACGTAAACGGTTTGCGTATAAGGCCTGACTCCTACCGACACACAGGATGTTTCGGAAATATTTTCCGATAATCTTACAGTACTTTCTGATGGATTTATCCTACCACTTCGCACAACTGCCCATATTTCAGCACCACTTTGTTGGTGTGGTCTGCCTAATTTGGAACCATTTCCTAATTTTCCTTACTTTTTTCTTTGTCAATAGTTTGTTTTACAGTGTTTTTATTTCTACGACATTTATATATCCTTTTTAGTGCAAGGTTCAGCCTTCCTAATGATATCTTATCACAAGTTTGCGAATGCTAATTGAGGTTTTTTTCAGCTCTTCTGCCAATATAAATAAACTGCTGCGGTTACCGAAATACTTCAAATAGCTCATTTCAAATGCCTGCCATCCAAAGTCGGCCTCTGTGTTACGGGTATAGTGACTTCTTACCTTGCAAACACTTGAACACCAATTTGTACACTTTTTTTTGACACTAAACATATGAAAACGTTTCTACTTTTTGGTCATAGAGGTTTTGGTTTTCTATTTTCCATTTAAAAGACAGAATATCTATAATTTAATTTTCAAAACATATAAAGCATTTCATGGTGTCAGCCAGAAAACCCTTAAGTATAATATGGATATTTCTACGAAAGTACAATTTCTTTTGACACCGACTGTACATAAATGTATATGAAAGTTTGTATAAACGAATCTTCCTTCTACCTTTTTAAAGGGAGATTGTATTTGAAACTGAAAAGTAGGTTAATACAGTAAAGTAAGCAAAAGTTAAATAAACAAGTAAAAATAAATGTAAGGCGCGATAACCTCCCAAGAGATCTTAGGCCGAGCTTCTCTTATAATTTGCGTAGGGCTCCTTTTAAATTATCTTAAAACTTGGCGTGACGGGAGCTACGTGTTTTATGCCGATTCCGAACGGCATCTGCAAGGCAGATAAGTTTCCACTGAGAGCTTTTCATGGCAGAAGTACACTCGAACTTCTTGCTAAACACTGCCGAGGGGCGACCCGCTTAGGAAAATTTTCTTCTTATTGAAAAATCTTGTTTATAAAATTGTGATGTTGATTTGCCCGAAGCGTGAACACAGTATATTCTGTGTGGCAGGCCGAGCACGCTACCATCATACAAGTAAAATAAACAACAAGAAAGGAAGCCTAAGTTCGGGTGAAACCGGACATTACATACCCAGATGTACATTTGAAATGCTGTTGTTGTTTGTTTTGTTTGCTTAATAGTGTGGCAAGGCTGCGAAATAATACATATACATATGCTTCTATTCTGAACTAATTTTTCTTGGAGTTATGGCTCCCGAAACATAGAAAATTGCTTAGTCATAAAAGGGGCGGTGAAGTTTTCCTATTTATTGTTATAAACCCACTTGGGAAATGAAAGACCATTGATATAAAGCTCTCTTTTGCAAAGATATAGCTTACTTTATTCGTCCAAGATCCTTTTAAAAGTCTTTTATATAAAAGTGGGCGTGGTCCTTAACCAATTTCGCTAATTTTTCTTCAAAGCATTCCCTATAGTGCAGGCAATCTGTCTGCCGAATTTTGTTACGATAGGTTTAACGATTTTTGATTTATGATTAATAGTATTTGTAAAATTGATTTTATAACAAGTGGGTGGTGCCACGCCCATTTTAAAAATTTATTTCAAATTTTTATCAAGAGTCCCAATGTCAGTCAACACTTCAAATTTCAACATTCTACGTGTATTATTTACTAAATAACCAGGTTTTTTGTATTTTCCAAAATGATATATATCTAAAAAGTGGAAGTGGTTATCATCCGATTTCGCTCATTTTCAATACCAATCTATTCTGGGTCAAGATAAGCACGCGTACCAAATTTGGCGACGATATTTCAGTATTTACTCAAGAGGAGGACGGAAGGACGGACGGACGGACATGGCTCAATCAAATTTTTTTTCGATACTGATGATTTTGATATGTGGAAGTCTATATCTATCTCGATTCCTTTATACCTGTGCAGCCAACCGTTATCGAATCAAAGTTACAGTACCCTGCGTACAAGCACAGCTGGGTATAAAAACAAAATACTAATTTTACTGTGCTCCATATATTATGAAAAAGTTTGAGAAAACATCTACAAAGACAAAGAGTACCAATAATTTAAAAGATAGGTTTGTACGTTTTTACAATTGCATTAGTGTTATGAAATATTATATGAAATTTCAGTTAAATTATATCCAATTTTTTTTTTATACCCATCTGTACTTGTATACAGGGTATTTTAACTTTGATTGGATAACGGTTGGTTGTACAGGTATAAAGGAATCGAGATAGATATAGACTTCCACATATCAAAATCATTACTATCGAAAAAAAATTTGATTGAGCCATTTCCGTCCGTCCGTCCGTCCGTCTGTCCGTTAACCCGATAACTTGACTAAAAATATTGAGATATCTTCACCAAATTTGGTACACGAGATTATCTGGACGCATAATAGATTGGTATTGAAAAGAGCGAAATCGGATTTTATATATATAACATTTTGGAAAACACAAAAAACCTGATTATTTAGTAAATTATACACGTAGAATGTTGAAATTCGACGTGTGAACTGACATTGAGACTCTTCATAAAAATTTTAAATAAAATTTTAAAATGGACATATCACCGTCCACTTGTAAAAAAATCAATTTTACAAATATTATTAATCATAAATCAAAAATCGTTAAACCTATCGTAATAAAATTCGGCAGAGAGATTGCCTTTACTATAGAGAATGCTTTGAAGAAAAATCAACTAAATCGATTAAGGACCACGTCCACTTTTATACAAAAGCTTTTTAAAAGGGTCGTGGACGAATAAAATAAGCTATATCTTTGCAAAAGAGAGCTTCATATCAATGGTATTTCATTTCCCAAGTGGATCTAAAACAATAAATAGGAAAACTTCCACGCCCCTTTTATGACTAAGCAATTTTCTATGTTTCGGGAGCCATAACTCCAAGAAAAATTAGTTCAGAATAGAACCATATGTATATGTATTATTTCGCAGCCTTGCAACACTATTAAGCACACAAAACAAACAACAACAGCATTTCAAATGTACAGCTGGGTATGTAATATTCGGTTTCACCCGAACTTAGACTTCCTTACTTGTTTTTACTACATAGTACTATGCCTCACTGCAAAAGTATTTAAAAGTTTCTAGTTGCGAGAAAATCCAATTTGACATGAAATTTTGTGAGCTCGTCAGTAAATACGTAATTTCTTGTATCATCTTCCCTCGCTTTGCCAGGTATTAGTTCTACTAGTTTTCCTCAATAGCTCTTTATTCAAAAAATTGTTATTTGCGTCAGATCGAAATATTTTCGATGGAATAATAGCTACATATTAGACTTTTTAAGATCTTTATTTCAAAAATGCTTATTAACAAAGTTCTTTTCCAATAAATTAATACCAAAAAAAGAGTTTTGGGCCGATGGAGAAAATTAAAAAGAAAGCCAAAAAGCTTAAAGAACTTTGCACACATAAGAATTGGTACAGTAAGTTCTGCAAAGAAAAAAGCTTATAAAGTGATACAGTTACTTTATTTGTACTCTGTTTTTTACAAGCATGAAAATACATATTTATATCAATGACATGTAAGCAAATTATATCATTTATTTGTTGCTGTTCGTACGACGGAACTTTTCTGGAGAGAATCGGCATCAAGTTTTGTACAACTGTTTTATCTAATTTCAACGACACTGTTCGCCTTATTATTTTTACTTGTGTAACGGTTTTTGTTGAATTCTCTATTGTCAAAAGTTTTGCTTTCTTTTTACGCTAATATCGCTTAATTGGTCGCAACTAAGGCACGTTGGATGGATTAAAGTTTTTCCTTATATAATGTACAATTTTATTTTCGCACCACAAGACGTCTGTTTTTCACATCCTTTTGGAAAGAAACCTCCCCAGTGAGACGCGCGTCACTCTAGCTCAACCTAGATCTGGACACTGGACACTGGTTAAACTATTACCTATCATAACATATGTTCTGCTTGTAATGTGTCCCCACATGACACCAACCATATTTGCAATTGCAATGTAGAACCATGGTTTCATAAATTTTGTTTTATTTTTATAAAAGCGGTATTCGTGTAGAAATTACCATGCATCGTGAAATGCCAAAATTTTGTGCCTACTGCTATTTTCATGCTGTTTGCTTTTAATCTGCGTACAGCGTTTAATAATACCTAAATGTAAGCTTTCGACTTTAAAGTATTTTCGAAAGTATGTATCGTCGCCAGCTAGCCAGAAGAATGAATGCGCAATTTTTCTGATTTTGTGTTAGGGGCCTCTTTGGATTACCCTTGTCTAGGTTCTACTTAAATCTATAGCTTCCTACGTACATGGAAACCCCAATAATTTGCAATGCCATTTTCGCGAATGTATAATTCAATCACAGAAAGTTCAGCAAGAAAAATGAATGTGCACATTGTGTGACACATTCGTTGATATGGCTAAACAATTTTTGAAACTTTTGAAAAAAATATGAACAGCTCATATTCGAATGATCGAACGTTCGGGTATATGTACGTGCCTGGTATTCTTCAAAAAAAAAATTATACCGATGAAGAATTTTTTATAGCTTAACATCCTAAAAAAATAGTTGTTTAATTGAAGGCAAACCGGTTTATTCGAAGCCGTTGCCTCTTCCCTAATCAAAACTAAAATACTTGGAAAAATTTAGCGAAAAACTGGTTATACCAAAATAATATCATTCTTTTTATAAAAATCTTGAGGACAACGCTTTTCCCGAACCCAACATTTCAGAAGATTCTCATTCTGATGAGAATAAGAACCAGTTCTATGTTTGCAATAATATCTTAAATAAAAACACATTAGTGTATATGAAATTGAATTGAATGTGTAACTTTTTTCATTTACATACATACTTTCGATAAGTCAAAGCCGCGGATGTTTTCCCAAGTACTGTGATGCCCCGAATCCCAATCCATCAACGGAATTGACATAGTAGCTCTTGGCTTGGCCCTATCGTTATTTAAAATCAATCTGTAGTGATTTTTTTATGTCTTTTGAGGTTAAGGCCATACAATCACCAGTTGGGCCAATTCTTATAGCTTATTCCGATTCAGCACATAAAAATGCATAGAAAGAATAGACTAACGTGATCCGACTACTGTTAATTTTATTTGTATAGATGTGTTAACAAAAAATATATCAGCTTTTTAAATTTTTGTTGTGTCAGAAAAATGAATATGCTAAATCGCGGAGAATAGAAGGGATGCGTGCAGTTAAAAGAGCATAGTAAGGGTATAATATATATATAAGTACATTTTTACACTAGAAACTAATTCTTCTAATTGTGAGAGAGCTATAAACTTTGAAACTCGATTTCCCAACATTTTCATTTTGGCACATTCATGCTTCTGGCAAGCGGGCGACGGTATGTATTCTGTTTTTAAATACTTTTTGTATTTTTTATTTGGTACTTTTATCATCACTGGGTGTGTACATTTCATACTTATATAATTTTAATAAAACAATGTGATAATAACAATGTAAATAAATGTTATATTTAAAGACACAGAGTGAAAATTTCTGAAAGTAATTTGTGAGCAACAAAGATATTATTTGATAGCTTGTAATTAAAAACTCTTTAAGAGCACACTTTTTGTTTCTGTGAAATAAATTTCTATTTTTAAAATTGTTGCATAAACCGTGCAAAAAAAATTGTTCTGGAGCACATTTTTGTACGCAAGGAAAGGCACTTACGCAAAATTTCACTCTATTGTATTCCGTTGAGAAAAAAATGGCACGCAGTATTGATGCTAGATATTTACGTTCCCTATGTTTTTACCAGGCAATTTTCGATGCTTCGGGAGCCATAACTCGAAAAATGATTAACGAGTGGTAATATATTTCGCACATATTTTCTTCATACCAGGAAATATTTGTAGTAAAAATGGACGGGATCGGTTAAAGACCACGTCCACTTTTATAAATAAAGGGTGTTTAAAAGGGTCGTAGAATAGTAGTACTAGTCATCACACTCCTTATTAGTATAGGGTGTTGATCAGACAATTAAATAAAAGCGTTGGACGCGTCAATTTTCTATTGGTAGTCATAAATAAGACCAACTGAACCCTAATCAGGTTATGATACGCCTCACATTTTTAGAAATTTCACGCTCCCAACGCTATTATTTAATTCTCTGATCAACGCCCTATACTAATAAGGAGTGTGATGACGAGTACCTAATACCTACCTAATTATTTTCTAGCATTTATTATTATTACTACTTAATGTAAGTATTGTTTTCTATAAAAGCGTTTAACTAAAATTTTTTTAAATTATTTTATTTTCACTTCAATTAAATATAAAAATGAAACTATAATTGTGAGTGGAAGGAGACTTTATTTCTAAATCTTTCCACATTTCGTCGCCCGCTTGCCAGAAGCATGAATGTGCCAAAATGAAAATGTTAGAAAATCGAGATTCAAAGTTTATTGCTCTCTCAAAATTAGAAGAATTAGTTTCTAGTATAAAAATGTACTTATATATTATACTCACAATATGCTCTTTTAACTGAGATAATTGTTCTGCTCGCACCCCTTCTATTCTCCGCGATTTAGCATATTCATTTTTCTGGCACAAAAAAACTTTAAAAAGCTGATATATTTTTTGTTAACACATCTATAAAAAAAAATTAACAGTAGTCGGATCAGGTTAGTATACTCTTTCTATGCATTTTGATGTGCTGAATCGGAATAAGCTATAAGAATTGGCCCAACTGGTGATTGTATGGCCTTAACCTCAAAAGACGTAAAAAATCACTACAGATTGATTTTAAATAACGATAGGGCCAAGCCAAGAGCTACTATGTCAATTCCGTTGGTGGATTGGGATTCGGAGCATCACAGTACTTGGGAAAACATCCGCGGCTTTGACTTATCGAAAGTATGTCTGTAAATGAAAAAAGTTACACGTTCAATTCAATTTCATATACACTAATCTTATAACTTTAAACGAGCAATTCTTGTTTGTTTGTATAGCCGAAGGATCTCGGGAACGGCTCAACCTATTTAAATTAAATTTGGCACAGAGATAATGTATCACCTTCTAAGACTTTCTACCTAGGTGTTGCCACTCAGATTGTTTCACAAGGTGGCCACCTATTCAAGATTAAAAAAAAATTGCATGAGATATGCCGATATTGATATCAAACGAAAGGTATTTCACTCTGCATTACAATAGGGACATTTTTGGGTAGGGTTGCCATTTAGGGTGGCCACCTATTCGAAATTAAAAAAAATTACATGGGATATGCCGATATGGGTATCAAACGAAAGGTCTTTCACTCCGCATTACAATAGGGATATTTTTGAGTAGGGTTGCCATTTGGGGTTGCCACCTTTTCGAAGTTGAAAAAAAGAAACGTTGCCAGCACAACGAAATGTTTCCGAGCAAAGCTCGGTCGCCCTGGTACTGTGTTTTTATTTAAGATATTATTGCAAACATAGAACTAGTTCTTATTCTTATTAGACTCAAAATCTTCTGAAATGTTGGGTTCGGGAAAAGCGTTGCCCTCAAGATTTTTATAAAAATAATGATATTATTTTGGTATAACCAGTTTTTCACACAATTTTTCCAAGTATTCTAGTTTTGATTCGGGAAGAGGCAACGGCTTCGAATAAACCGGCTTGCCTTCATTTAAGCAACTATTATTTTTAGGATATTAAGCTATTAAAAATTCTTCATCGGTGTAATTTTTTTTGAAGAATGCCAGGCACGTATACCCGAACGATGGAACATACGAATATATGCTGTTCTTATTTTTTTCAAAAATTGTTTTGCCATATCAACGAATGTGTCATACAATAAGCCACATTTATTTTTCTGGCTCAACTTTATGTGATTGAATTTTACATTCGTGAAAATGGCATTGCACATTATTGGGGTTTCCATGTACGTTGGAAGCTCTAGATTTAAGTAGAACCTAGAGAATCTAAAGGGTAATCCAAATTGTACATTCATGCTTCTGGCTAGCGGGCGACGATTTGTGTTACATTTTTTGTTAACTTTCATCGGTTTTATTAAAAGAAATTAAAACTTGCGCTCTCTAATAATATATTCTATAAAAAAATTTAAATTTTAACTTCCTTGACGTTGGCTTTGACCATTTTTCATGTCAATCGTTCACACGTTCAAACGCGCCATCGCACAATAACCCTCACATTTTTATGAAAAAATTTTCAAATAAAAAAAAAAAATAAAAATTATTGCCTTGATTTTGAATTTGGCACTTGGAGGTCTATGCGTGTACAAACATTCATACATAAAAAAGTAGGTATGTTTTTATATAAAATCAGCGTATTTTTAGATTTGAATACATAAAAATAAAACTATCAATCATGAAAAAATTTCCTTGACGAAAAATAAGTGGCGGTGGTTAATTCTCAAATCTGCTTTGTTTGTTGCTTCGTTACGAAAATCTGAAAAAAGGAAAGAAAAAAATCTTAAAAGTAAATAAATGAAGAACAAGATAAATAAAACGCGCAAAAAATAAAGCATACGAATGATCACAAAATAAAAATATAACAAAAGAGAATAAAATATAATAAGGAATATAATAAGAAAGCGAATAAAAATGAGTGTTGAACAATTGTTGTCGACATGTGCTGCGCTAAGATATGCACCACCAGCAGGTGAGCGAAATATTTAGTTTGCTTTTATTTTTATTTTTTGAAATTTTCTATGTTTCCTCGTCATTCGCAGACACGTAAGTGAAAAAAGGAAAAATATCCAAATTTTTTTGTTTTGCCTAAATTCTAAGAAGTTGCTTTTAGAAATAGGTGAAGAACGATTTGTGAATAAACTAAGGTGGAAATTATAGCAATTTAATGTTTTTTCTTTGTTGTGAATAAATATTTACATATGCAAATATGTGAGTGTGTGTATATGTCAGGTGCTTTGAGTAGACTGCTGACCATAGGAGCAGTAGCCGGGAATCAAAAGCAGCACAAACACCTTTGGCATAACAATGTCAATGATAAACTCGCAAGTTAAACGCGCAAAAAGTTGGGGGCCTCATCTATGGCACACATACACGCTATCACACTAACAAAATCGCATACATTTGAATATAATCAAATATTTGTAGCGCAGTTTGCTTATTGACAATTCATCCTAAAAGTTTACTTATGCAAAAATATGCAAAGTGTGCCATTCACTCACTAGCACAGGCACCCATACTCAGGCTCAAAATATTGATTTGAGTGGTGTTGAGGGGACACCATGTCGTATGAGCAACAAATGCGTGTGTATAAATGGTTAACTAATCGTAAATAGCTGCAGGATATATAATTGGCAGCATATAGTGTTTTTGTTGTTGTGTACTTAAATGTAAGGTGTATTATGCTAATAGCCACCTGATGATTATTGTAAGAGCTATTGATTGTTGTTGTTTGTTACAACTCATCATTCCAACTGTTGATTGCGTTTTGTAAGCTTTACGTTTTATTTTGATTGTTATCGCCAATCAGCACTGTTTCATGGCGCTTGTTTCCGTTCTGTTTGCGAGCACATTTGATAGCTGGCGTATGCGGAATTCTTTTTTATATTCGATCATTTTTACCTGCCCTGTGCGCGCACATTTAACGCAAAAAAAAGCAGCATAGATGTACTCGTAAGACACAAAAACAAAAAAAAAAAAACAGAAAAAGTAGCTTCTTTTTCATTCACAATCTTGCACAGACGCCATCAGATGTTAGCACTTAAATATAGAATTATTTTGTTACATTCATGAACGTAAGCACTTACCCCAGCACTGCCTGCTTTTATGTTTGATTGTTATGACATCACTTATGTATGAGGTATTAAAATAACTTTTAAGTAATTTTTTGTTCATAGTGTTAAGATCTAAATATATTTTTCTTCATATCTATTTATAAATGATTAGATGTAAACGTGCAAAATATTTGATCAGCATGACTCATCGCTTGTTCGGAGCCAAGTATAGCTCTTAATGCATTTCTAATATATATTTTTATTACTTTTAGGAAAATGAAATGGTAAATTACGTTTCTCACGAGTCTCAAAATTTAAGTTCGTAAAAGAGCAAAGATGGAACTAACCAATAAATATACCGAAATGAGCAGGATACAGCCCGTCTCGGCGTTGATTCAGCCATGTCCGTAGGTCTATATGTCCGACTGTTTGTCTGTTTGAACGCAATCTAGTCCCAAAATTTTTGGCATATCTTGATGAATTTTGGTGAGCTGGTATATTTGTGTGCACGTTTAATTATTTGTCAGAACCGACCGTATCGGCTCACTTTTATATACAACCCCTATAAAACCGATTTTTCGAAAAAAAGGGTTTTGTCATTTATTCCTCATTTTAGCAGCTAGAATATTGAATTGTCAAGATCGGCCACATACCTATATAACATATTGTAACGAATTTTTGGAATATCAGTTTATTTTACAGTTTCTGTTAACGTTCGAATATCTCAACTGTAGAATAAATAACTCAAATATTCAATGTGACAAAACATTCTGTGTTAAGACTAATTTGGGAGTAGTACTTCACAATTACAATCAAAATCAAACTCAAATCAAATAAGATCAAACTGACTGGCTATCGCTTTCACTGCGCTACTTTTAAGCTCTCATTTAGCCTCGTTCACCCATTTCTCCTAAGATCTAGACTTTTCACGAACATGCCTTCTGGAACAGTTGTATCTCATACTTGGTTATTTAGCTTTATACATGTATATTTGTAGTTTATGTTTTTCTTATAGCTATATGCGTGTGTATGTGTGAGTAACAGCTTCTGCTCTTAGCTGATAATAACGTAATGTGTGATAGTTTTTCTTTTTTATTCGCTCTTACCTGCTGACTATGTGTATGTGAAATAATCTCTTCGCTTCAAGCTGCTGGTTATGTGTGTGAGTGAAATATTCTTCGTTGCTTTATGTATGTGTCTGAATGGCTTACTGTCGTTGTGTTTATTTACTAACAGCATATTGATGTTAGAAATGCTAATATTAGCCAAAATATATGTATATAATACAACCGATTGTTCGAATAAGCGGTTTAAGATCACATCTTCATAATTTCAACCAATTTTTCCAGATGCTCACAATTGCGGCATATATTGTTGTCTAAGAAAATCATTTATATCGTTCACATATATATACTGTTACGAATATTAGCAACAATAAGGGGTACTGCCATCTCTAGACCGATGCTAAGCAGTGACGTGAATTCACATCAATAATTCAATCATTATATCTACACATACACGTGCGCGCGGCGGAGAAGCAACGCACAAGCACATGCAGATATCTTATCTGAATGCTCCTAAAGGTATGCAATTGTGATTGTTGAAGTGTCGCTCACACATACAAGCGCATGGGGTATGAGAGAAGCTATAAAAATTATACATCTGTAGTTGTAGCTGAGAAATTTATAACTAACTAGTAAGATCTGGAATTAGAAAAGCCTAGAAATATGCAACGAGTAGGTCGGACAGTATAAAAGGGCGACAACAGAAGAGGCCAAATATCAGTTTCATTTGAGCTATCAGTCAGTTAGGTTATTAAGCAAGCTATTCGTTGCAAAGTATAAGTGTTATTGTAAGTACTTTAATAATGGCCATTTTTCCATTATTAAATATTGGAGTTATTTATTCAACAGTTTAGCAATACGAACGTTGGCAGAAGATTGCAAATAAGGGGAATTGCAGTAAATACATTACATTATTATATGTATATCCCATACAAGCGTTTGTTCAGATAAAAGTTTTAACGTTATTTCTTCCCCATTTCTACAGCTTGAATATTGAAATATCACAGGATGTTTGCAAATAAGGTTTGCACTATTGTCTGAAAAATTGTTAAGGTCTGTCGTATATAAAATAAAATAAATGTAAGGCGCGATAACCTCCGAAGAGATCTATGGCCGAGCTTCTCTTCCAATTTGCGTCGTGCTCCTATTGATTTTCCCTACAAATCGGCCGGACGGGACCTACATGTTTTATGCCGACTCCGAACGGCATCTGGAAGGCAGATAAGTTTTCACTGAGAGCTTTTCATGGCAGAAATACATCCGGAGCGCTTGCCAAGCACTGCCGAGGGGCGACCCCGCTTAGAAAATTTTTTTTCTAATTTAAAAACCTTATTTCTGATTTTATGAAATCTCAACACATTATTATTCAGCTCCATATATGAATGGTATGAGGTACATCTGAAAAGAGTCTCGTCCTTACTTGTTTATAAGTGAGTTTTACAGTGGGGATTTTAGAGAAAGCAGCTATAATATTTATATACATGACTTATAATATTTATATGTGAGGCCTCAGTGTTTTAAATGTTTGTGTTCACATTTGCTATCAATTTACTATCGAAGTGTTTCCGGTTTGCTATCGATGGGTTACAGGCGTCAGCATCTTTTTTCAACGAGTCAACGGTTAATTATAGTGTTATCGGCCGGCTATAAACGAGTTATCGATTGGTTATCGCAGTGTCATAAAATTTCTATCAATAATAATTTTCCAATTTTTTATCTATTTATCAATAAAAATATGACACTATGGCATCATTGGCATGAAACAAGTTCAATTTTAACATCTATTCTGCAACAGATGTCGCAGTGCTGTGAATATCAATTGGCAAGAACCAGAGTACAAGTAGAAATAATGAAGACAAACAAACAATCGCTGTGATAGCTGAACGGTTATAGCATGGGCGCCTAAACGTTGCCGATGAAGGAATTTAACAGTTCCCGAAATGGATCTATACAACGAGCTTTGGCAGTTGCCTGAAATTTTTATATTCTAATTTAAAAAATTTTTTTAGTAAGAAAAAATGTATCATAACAATAATAATGATAAAATAATTATTGTTAGGCCTTGAGCTCGATTCAAACCCGCGATCCAACAAGTCAGTAGGCCGATATAACAACAAAAATTGGGAACATTTTTAGTTTTACTTTCATAACCGCAGTTATTGTATTTATGACTTCATTGCAACTATCTCATTATGTTGATAGTGTATTGGCAAATCTTACTTAAAATTCGGAATCAGCACCCTTAACTTTTTGGCGTCTTTAAACCGAAATCGACTCTCATTCCCATAGTTGCGTATTCGCTGTTAGTTTGCGTTGGGCTACTGCCTCCTTGTCATTAACCCCACAAATTTTCAATTTCCTACACGTTTACTTAGCTTTCCTCAAACCATCTTTTTGAAGTTACCAATGAGTTATCAATTTATTATCTGAGTGATAAAAATTTGTTATCGGCCTGTTATCAATTTGCTATCAAGAATTTTTCAATTTGTTATCGTAGTGGTACCAGTTTTGTATCGGTAGAACTTTAAAATTAGATCGATGAAAACTGTGAAACATTGAAAAGCCGATAAGGAACTATGAAGAAGCCGATGACTCGGCGATAACAAACTGATTACAAACCGATGACCCAACAAATAGTTTCGCTTTCGATAATACAATGAGTTGTCGTTATCGGTTTTTTAAGCACTGCTGATAAAGTTACCTCGATTGAATTTTAACTTCAACCCTGGAGCACGCTCTAGGCAATTGAAGTACATTCATCTTCCAAACAAACATTTGCATACTGAACAATCATTTCATTTATTTCATAGGTCGCAGTACAAATTGAATAGGCATTCGGTGTGATTCGAGGGGTTGTGATTCGAGTGGTTGATAAGCGCAACACATAGCTTCAGAGCTTACGCAAACCAACCTCACCTACGCGAGGGGAATCTTGTTAAAAATATGAATTTATCATACACATATTAAACATTCGAGGCTCTGGCGACACCAAGTTCCTCATGGAACCAGGTGGTAGGGGGCGCGATGGCCTAGAAGGTTTAATGTGGTCATATTAATCGTTTCCGAGATGGTCGGGCTAGTACCTTAATGGTGCTTTTTACCGGAACTTACCGGATCTATACCCGGCAAGGGACAATCAATATCGATAACGCTCCCCAAACCTAACGCTAATACAGCAACAGTAGGCACTCGATAAAATACAATTTCAATATCGGCGAAGATCGGCTAAGAGCTGTAAAGCGAATATTTCAAAATTATATATTCTATTCTGAAAGCAAAGCAAAATAAATTTAATGTCGTAAACCTCAGCGGCCGTCGTGGTGTGATGGTAGCATGCTTCGCCTACCACACTGAAGTTTCTCGGTTCACGACCCGGGCAAAGCACCATTAAAATTTTAGAAACAAGTTTTTCAATTAGTAGAAAATTTTTCTAAGCGGGGTAGCCCCACGGCGGTCTTTTTGTCAAGCACTTCTGCCATGAAAATCGTCTCAGTGAAAACTCATCTGCCTTGCCGTTCGGAGTCGGCATAAAACAAGCAGGTCCGCTCCGCTTTGTAGGAAAAATTAAAAGAAGCACGATGCAAATTGGCCCTAAATCTCTTCGGAGGTTATCACGCTTTTAATTTAATTTATAAACTTCTTACGCAAACATTATAAACTTAATGTAGCAAATCCCTTTTACTTGTAAAACACATTTATATTCAAATAGCAAATTGTTGCATTTCAGTTATAAGTTATTTACATTTTTTTTTCATTGTTGCTTCACGCAAGTGGGAGAAATCAGAATTTAAATATACATTTGCTAAACCAATTTGGCCTGATTTTAAATGACATTTGTAAATTCTCACATATATTAAGTAAATAAAAAATAGGCAGCTAGCTGCAAGTGTATGTGTGTGTATGTGCGTGCTTGCATTTGTTTGCACGGATGGCTACATATTTTCGTAGTAAAAATAGAAATGCGTGCAACGCATTCATTATTATGCGGATTTGGCTGATGTGTGGCGTGCGTCATGCGGCGGCAATTGGTGGCAAGCTTTGGGTGTGTGTATGTGTGTGTATAGAATGCTATTGTGACTATCTAATTCAAATTAAATAACGGACAGTAATACATTCTTTATACTCAGTTGAGCAGAGCTCACAGAGTATATTAAGTTTGATTGGATAACGGTTGGTTGTACATATATAAAGGAATCGAGATAGATATAGACTTCCATATATCAAAATAATCAGGATCGAAAAAAAATTTGATTGAGCCATGTCCGTCCGTCCGTCCGTCCGTCCGTCCGTCCGTCCGTCCGTCCGTCCGTCCGTCCGTCCGTTAACACGATAACTTGAGTAAATTTTGAGGTATCTTGATGAAATTTGGTATGTGGATTCCTGGGCACTCATCTCAGATCGCTATTTAAAATGAACGATATCGGACTATAACCACGCCCACTTTTTCGATATCGAAAATTTCGAAAAACCGAAAAAATGCGATAATTCATTGCCAAAGGCGGTTAAAGCGATGAAACTTGGCAGATGGGTTGAAGTTATGACGCAGAATAGAAAATTAGTAAGATTTTGGACAATGGGCGTGGCACCGCCCACTTTTACAAGAAGGTAATTTAAAAGTTTTGCAAGCTGTAATTTGGCAGTCGTTGAAGATATCATGATGAAATTTGGCAGGAACGCTACTACTATTACTATATATGTGCTAAATAAAAATTATCAAAATTGGATGAAGAACACGCCCACTTTTTAAAAAAAAATTTTTTTAAATTCAAATTTTAACAAAAAATTTAATATCTTTACTGTATATAAGTAAATTAAGTCAAAATTCAAATCCTGTAATGATATGATGTAACAAAATACAAAAATAAAAGAAAATTTCAAAATGGGCGTGGCTCCGCCCATTTTCATTTAGTTTGTCTAGAATACTTTTAATGCCATAAGTCGAACAAAAATTTAACAAATCCTTCTCAAATTTGGTACGGACATAGACTCTATGACGGTAACTGTTCTCTGTGAAAATGGACGAAATCGGTGGAAGCCACGCCCAGTTTTTATACACAGTCCACCGTCTGTCCTTCCGCTCGGCCGTTAACACAATAACTTGAGCAAAAACCGATATATCTTTACTAAACTTAGCCCACCTACTTACCTGAACTCACTTTATCATGGTATAAAAAATGGCCGAAATCCGACCATAACCACGCCCACTTTATCGATATCGAAAATTACGAAAAATGAAAAAAATGCCATAATTCTATACCAAATACGAAAAAAGGGATGAAACATGGTAACTGGATTGGTTTATTGACGCAAAATATAACTTTGGAAAAAACTTTGTAAAATGGGTGTGACACCTACCATATTAAGTAGAAGAAAATGAAAAAGTTCTACAAGGCGAAATCAACAGCCCTTGGAATCTTGGCAGGAATACTGTTAGTGGTATTGCATATATAAATAAATTAGCAGTACCCGACAGATGATTTTCTGGATCACCTGGTCCACATTTTGGTCGATATCGCGAGAACACCTTCACATATACATCTAAGGGCCACTCGCTTTTAAAAGCCTCATTAATACCTTTAATTTGATATCCATATCGTACAAACACATTCTAGAGTCACCCCTGGCCCACCCTAATGGCGATATCTCGAAAAGGCGTCCACCTATAGACCTAATGCCCACTCCCTCTTAAAATGCTCAGTAACACATGTCGTTTGATACCCATATCGTACAAACATTCTAGAGTCATCCCTGGCCGACCCTAATGACGATATCTCGAAAAGGCGTCCACCTATAGACCTAATGCCCACTCCCTCTTAAAATGCTCAGTAACACCTTTCGTTTGATACCCATATCATACAAACACATTCTAGCGTCACCCCTGGTCCAGCCTAATGGCGATATCTCGAAAAGGCGTCCACCTATAGACCTAATGCCCACTCCCTCTTAAAATGCTCAGTAACACCTTTCGTTTGATACCCATATCGTACAAACACATTCTAGCGTCACCCTGGCCCACCCTAATGGCGATATCTCGAAAAGGCCTATAGAACTAAGGATTACTCCCTTACTCACCCATATCGTAAAAACATTCTAGAGTCACCCTTGGTCCACCTTTATGGCGATATTTCGAAAAGGCGTCCACCTATAGAACTAAGGATTACTCCCTTTTAAAATACTCATTACCACCTTTCTTTTGATACCCATATCGTACAAACACATTCTAGAGTCACCCCTGGCCCACCCTAATGGCGATATCTCGAAAAGGCGTCCACCTATATACCTAATGCCCACTCCCTCTTAAAATGCTCAGTAACACCTTTCGTTTGATACCCATATCGTACAAACACATTCTAGCGTCACCCTGGCCCACCCTAATGGCGATATCTCGAAAAGGCCTATAGAACTAAGGATTACTCCCTTTTAAAATACTCATTACCACCTTTCATTTGATACCCATATCGTACAAACACATTCTAGAGTCACCCCTGGCCCACCCTAATGGCGATATCTCGAAAAGGCGTCCACCTATAGACCTAATGCCCACTCCCTCTTAAAATGCTCAGTAACACCTTTCGTTTGATACCCATATCGTACAAACATTATAGAGTCACCCCTGGCCCACACTAATGGCGATATCTCGAAAAGACGTCCACCTATAGACCTAATGCCCACTCCCTCTTAAAATGCTCAGTAACACCTTTCGTTTGATACCCATATCGTACAAACACATTCTAGAGTCACCCCTGGCCCACCCTAATGACGATATCTCGAAAAGGCGTCCACTTATAGACCTAATGCCCACTCCCTCTTAAAATGCTCAATAACACCTTTCGTTTGATAACCATATCGTACAAACATTCTAGAGTCACCCCTGGCCCACCCTAATGGCAATATCTCGAAAAGGCGTCCACCTATAGACCTAATGCCCACTCCCTCTTAAAATGCTCAGTAACATCTTTCATTTGATTCCCATATCGTACAAACACATTCTAGAGACACCCCTGGTCCACCTTTATGGCGATATCTCGAAACGGCGTCCACCTATGGAACTAAGGATCACTCCTTTTCAAAATACTCATTAACAGCTTTCATTTGATACCCATATCGTACAAACATATTCTAGAGTCACCCCTGGTCCACCTTTATGACGTTTTCTCGAAAAGGCGTTCACCTATAGAACTAAAGCCCATTCCCTTTTAAAATACTCATTACCACCTTTCATTTGATAACCATATCGTACAAACACATTCTAGAGTCACCCCTGGTCCACCTTAATGGCGATATCTCGAAAAGGCGTCCACCGATAGACCTAAGGCCCACTCCCTCTTAAAATGCTCAGTAACACCTTTCATTTGATACCCATATCGTACAAACAAATTCTAGAGTCAGCCCTGGTCCACCTTTATGGCGATATCCCTAAATGGCGTCCATCCATAGAACTATGGCCTACTCTCTCTTAAAATACTCTTTAATACCTTCCATTTGATACACATATCATATAACCACATTCCAGGGTTACCCTAGGTTCATTTTCCTACATGGTGATTTTCCTTATTTTATCTCCATAGCTCTCAACTGAGTATGTAATGTTCGGTTACACCCGAACTTAGCCTTCCTTACTTGTTTTATACTCAGTTGAGCAGAGCTCACAGAGTATATTAACTTTGATTGGATAACGGTTGGTTGTACAGGTACAAAGAAATCGAGATATATATAGACTTCCATATATCAAAATCATCAGGATCGAAAAAAAATTTGATTGAGCCATGTCCGTCCGTCTGTCCGTCCGTCCATCCGTCTGTCCGTTAATACGATAACTTGAGTAAATTTTGAAGTATCTTGATGAAATTTGGTGTGTAGGTTCCTGGGCGCTCATCTCAGATCGCTATTTAAAATGAACAATATCGGACTATAACCACGCCCACTTTTTCGATATCGAAAATTTCGAAAAACAGAAAAAGTGCAATAATTCATTACCACAGACGGATAAAGCGATGAAACTTGGTAGGTGAGTTGAACTTATGACTCAGAATAGAAAATTAGTAAAATTTTGGACAATGGGCGTGGAACCGCCCACTTTTAAAAGAAGGTAATTTAAAAGTTTAGCCAGCCGTAATTTGGCAGTCGTTGAAGATATCATGATGAAATTTGGCAAGAACGTTACTCCTATTACTATATGTACGCCTAATAAAAATTAGCAAAATCGGAGAACGACAACGCCCACTTTAAAAAAAAAATTTTTTAAGTCAAATTTTAACAAAAAATTTAATATCTTGTTAAATTTTTGAGCTGAAGGCCAATTTAAATAAAAACACAACTTTTTTTATTATAGTTGCATAATTTATTCTTGTCGATATTTCGGCTTTATTCTAAAGCCATCTTCGGTATCTTATAAATATGTCGATCGAACATACAAATTGGCCTTCAGCTCAAAAATTTAACAATATATTATTTAATATAAAGGCTATTAATTCTTATCAAAAATCTAATATCTTTACAGTATATAAGTAAATTATGTCAACATTCAACTCCAGTAATGATATGGTGCAACAAAATACAAAAATAAAAGAAAATTTCAAATGGGCGTGGCTCCGCCCTTTTTCATTTAATTTGTCTAGGATACTTTTAATGCCATAAGTCGAAAAAAAATTTACCAATCCTTGTGAAATTTGGTAAGGGCTTAGATTCTAGAACGATAACGGTTTTCTGTGAAAAAGGGCGAACTCGCTTTGAAGCCACGCCCAGTTTTATACACAGTCTACCGTCTGTCCTTTCGCTCGGCCGTTAACACGATAACTTGAGCAAAAATCGATATATTTTTACTAAACTCAGTTCACGTACTTATCTCAACTCACTTTGTGTTGGTACAAAAAATGATCAAAATCCGGCTATGAAAACGCCCACTTTTTCGATAACGAAAATTACGAAAAATTAAAAAAATGCCATAATTCTATACCAAATATGAAAAGGGATGAAACATGGTAATTGGATTGGTTTATTGACGCAAAATATAACATTAGAAAAAACTTTGTAAAATGTATTAAGTAGAAGAAAAGGAAAAATTTCTGCAGGGAGAAAACAAAAGCCGTTGGAATCTTGGCAGGAATACTGTTCGTGGTATTACATATATATATAATTTAGTGGTATCCGACAGATGATGTTCTGGGTCACCCTGGTCCACATTTTGTTCGATATCTCGAAAGCGCCTTCACATATATAACTAAGGGCTACTCCCTTTAAAATACATTAACACCTCTCATTTGATACACATATCGTACAAACAAATTCTAGAGTCACCCCCTGGTCCACCTTTATATCTCGAAGAGGCGTCTACCTATTAAACTAAGGCCCACGCCCTTTTAAAATGCCCATAAACACTTTTCATTTGATACCCATATCGTAAAAACAAATTCTAGAGTCACCCCTGTTCCACCTTTATGGCGATATCTCGAAAAAGCATCCACCTATAGAACTAAGGCCCATGCCCTTTTGAAATACTCATTAATATCTTTCGTTTGATGCCCATATTGTACAAACGCATTCTAGAGTGAACCCTGGTCCACCTTTAAAGCGATATCTCGAAAAGGCGTCCACCTATAGAACTAAGGCCCACTCCCTTTTAAAATAATCATTGACACCTTTCTTTTGATACCTATTTCGTACAACCAAATTCTAGAGTCACCCCTGGCCCACCTTTATGGCGATATCTCGAAAAGGCGTCCACCTATAGAGCTAAGGCCCACTCCCTTTTAAAACACTCATTAACACCTTTCATTTTATACCCATATCGTACAAACACATTCCAGGGTTATCCTAGGTTCATTTTCCTACATGGTGATTTTCCCTTATTTTGTCTCCATAGGTCTAAGCTGAGTATGTAGTGTTCGGTTACACCCGAACTTAGCCTTCCTTACTTGTTTCTATTTGTAATTAGTGACCAATTGCTGGTGGATGTTTATTCGCTCGTTCACGTGGCTGTAGCTATGCAAATATGTTTGCATTGCGTGGCGGTATTTCCAATGTTTCTACATGAATTAATATTTCTATTTAGCACTGCCAAAACGGCAATTTGCTTGCAACACACAAATAAGCTAAATATTTGTATTTATGTTTAATATTTGCTACACAATTTTGTAGCAATTTGCCTATTTATGTAAACATGTGTACGTATGTATGTATGCGCATAATTTGACTAGGCGAAACTATGTGGGTCTGAACATACATATTTATATACGAAGTGTATGTATATAGGCTTTAATGCATTAGGTATTTTCCCATTCAGTTTCACTGTTTCCAAAAAGCGCTGATGATGGGATTATTGGAATATCTCTAAACCAAAGTAACCAAAATGGCTCCGTACTAGGGAAGATCGGCATAGGTAGAAAAATTTTAGAAGAACTCAAATTAAATAAAAATTAAATAAAGCAATTAAAGAAGGCTAAGCTCGGGTGTAACAGAACATTACATACTCAGCTGAGAGCTTTGGAGACAAAATAAGAGAAAATCACCATGTAGGAAAATGAACCTAGGGTAACCCTGGAATGTGCTTGTATGACATTGGTACCAAATGGAAGGTAATAAAGAGTATTTTAAAAGGGAGTGGGCCATAGTTCTATAGGTGGACGCCTTTTCGAGAAATCGCCATAAAGGTGGACCAGGGGTGCCTTTAGAATGTGTTTGTACGATATGGGCATCAAGTGAAAGGTGTTAACGATTATTTTAAAAGGGAATGTGACTTAGGTGGACGCCTTTTCGAGATATCTTGACAGAATGTGACAGAGTTTAAAATGAATTTGGAAATTTAAAAAATTGAAAACTCCGTCAAATGATTGCTTGTTGCTCTATTTATATCTTTTCTGTTCATGTAAATTTCAGCATCCGCTCACTCGATTACATCAAAGTCTATACAGTGTAATACTATTGAAGTAGATTGTTCTATATTCCCACATATATGTGAAGGCTTTTTCGAGATATCGGACCAGGGTGACCCAGAACATCATCTGTCGGGTACCGATATTTTATTTATATATTTAATACCACGAACAGTATTCCTGTCATGATTCCAGGGGCTTTGGATTTCGGTCTGCCGAACTTTTTAATTTGCTTCTACTTAATATGGTAGATGTCACACCCATTTTACAAAGTTTTTTCTAAAGTTATATTTTGCGTCAAAAAACAATCCAATCACCATGTTTCATCCCTTTTTTCGTATTTGATATAGAATTATGGCAAAATTAAAATTTCTCCTTATATAAAGACATATTCTCGCTAAACTTTGATTTTTAAATTTGGACATATAAATTGCAAAAATATTTATGAGAAGTAAAAATATAAAAGTGGAGCACACATTACTTGGATTGGAAAGATTGTAGGAAAGGAGATATTATTAGCCAATCAATTGCACTCCACCTTTATAATTTTACTTCTCATAAATATTTTTGCAATTTCTATGCCAAAATTTAAAAACGAAATTTCAGCAAGAATATGTCTTAATATAAGGAGACATTTTTCGCTGATTTTTGTCCATTTGTATAAAGGAAGTGCTTAAAATTATTTTATTTTATTTTCTCCTTTTCTTACATTTCCTCGTAGTCTTAACCTATATGTAAGTTTTGAGCTTGTAGCTCAATGAGATTTTACATAAAAATCAGTCCCAAATTTCTTCCGTTTCGTACGATTTTTCTGTATATCAGTCCGTCCGCCCCCTAGCGAAACTTTTTGTATTGTGTCATCGGCTGTCATCGACCTCTGAATTAAGCTCTAAATTTTTAGCCTCTAGTTCATCGAGAAGTTACTTAAAACCCGGCTTCAAATTTTCAAATTATTATCAAATTTTTTCAATCCATGCGCCACCTAACGGAGTTTTGTTCTCCTTTGTCACGGTGTCTTAACCTGTCTCTGAGGTTTCATGTTTGCAGCTCAATGAGAAGTTACTTGAAATCGATATCAAAACACCAAATTTCCAAATTCTTATCTAAACATTTCGCTCCGGGAATTTTTTTCTCCTTTTCTTAAGTTTTGTAGGCGTCTTATCCTACCTGTGAAGTTTTACAGTTGTAGCTCAAAGAGAATTTACATAAAATTCAATCCCAAATTCCTTCCGTTTCGTACGGTTTTTCTACATATCTCATTCCCCCTATCGAATCTTTTTGTATCGTGTCATCGGTTGTCACCGACCTCTGAATTAAGTTTGAAATTTCAAGTCTCTAGCTCATCGAGAAGTTACTTAAAAGCTGGTTTGAAAATTTTCAAATTCTTATCCAATTATTTCGATCCTTGCGCCACCTAACGGATTTTTTTCTTTTTGCAAATTTTGTATGAAAAGCGGACAAACATTCAACCGACCCAATATAAAGAAAGTAAAAAGGATAGGAAGCGGAAGAATAAGGTTAAAAAAATGAAAATTCATTGCTATATTCCACGATTAAAAGGTTTAGCCCTACCAAGTATTTATTATCTTTGTCATATTTTTGATAACTCTCTTAGTAATTGAGATGGGTCTGTCCTTAAGGCACGAAGGGAACGCAATTGATTTTATTTTTGGTCTTTCCAAAGAAGTGGGCTCCGCTTTCAAATTTGTTTCTTTCATTCGAACTAAAAGCTGTATTTCAGTTTTCTCAAGAATACCTAGCTGCCTCATCTGCTGCTGCTCCTGTTCACATTTAAAATATTCATAATTAGCCCAGAGTGGAATTCGTCACCAAGACACCCTCTCAATTTCTTCCAGAAAAACCGCCCGGTAGGTCGGTCACATCACTACATCTGCGTAGGCTGCCTATGTTTCAGCGGGAGAATAGCAAAAAATCGAAACTACGATCTAAAAAAACGATGCGCTATTTATGTTCCTCGGAGGAGATTAAGGCTGAACTTCTCCTTCAATTTACGTTATGCTAGTTTTCTTTTTCCTCCAAATTGGCAGAAAGGAAATACATGTTTTATGCCAACTCCGAATGGAGTCGGTGACGACGGTCGACCACAGGTCAGGTCAGGTCAGGTTGGGTGGTAGCTTCCCTGATGAGAGGAAGCTCACTTGGACAACATGACGGTCCGTTGTGATACCACATATAATAAACTAAACTAACGGTGACGTTGATATAACTACTTAGAGAATCGTTGGGTAGCAACGATAAAGTTCCGAATGATCCCGATCTCAACCTTGGATAGCTCCTCGGGAGATCCAAGTGAGTCACGACCAAAATACTTTCGCCTAGTTCTGGCAAAAGCTGGGCAGTCAAGCATAAAGTGATTTGGTGATTCCACCACATCATCCTCCATACAGCTGCAGCAGGATGGAGTTTCCAATATATTGAGACGTACCGCATGGACACCCATGGGACAGTGCCCTGTCAAAACCCCAATGACCATTGATAGGTGAGCCTTAGTGAACCCAATTATTTCAGCAGACCTCCTGCCATCCACTTTCGGCCAGAAAGATCTTGATATCCTACAAGACGTAGTGTCCGCCCAACGTTTGCTGAGCTGACTCGAGGCCCAGCTATGGAAGAGCAATCCGCAGGTGGCTAGCGGAATCCCGAAATCCCTACAGCCATCTTCATCCGGTTCAGTTGTACCGATTCGGGCTAAGAGATCCACTTGACAGTTACCCGGAATATCACTATGGCCCGGGACCCAGATAATCTTAATTGTAAAATAATTCGATGCAATCGCAAGTGTGGTCAGGCACTCCCAGACCACCCTCGATCGCACTGTAGTTGAGCTCAAGGCCTTTATAGCCGCTTGGCTATCAGAGTAGATGTTAAATTCCCTAACCGTAGTAGCGCTGGATAGCATTTCATCCACCGCATCCTTAATCGCAGCAACTTCCGCTTGGAATACACTGCAGTGATCAGCCAACTTAAACTTGCGGCTTACATTTAGCTCTTGACAAAAGACCCCCCCGCCAACCTTTCCGTCCAACTTCGACCCATCCGTGAACAAGTTAACCGGTCCCATGCCCCAGATAATTCCTCTTCTCCACTCCTCCCTCGGGGGAATGACTGGGGTGAAGGTTGTATAGGGAGCGGCCACCGGCATGCAATAGTCCGTCCTGTCCGGGATAAAGTCGAAACTAGTAAGAAGGCTAGAGTGTCCGAAATCAGAAAGCATATAACCCATATCACGAAGCCTGACCAACGACTGGGCCGCGGCTGCCTTTCCCGCAATATCTACTGGATGTATATTCAGCATGACATTCAGTGCCAAGGTAGGTGTTGTTCTCATAGCGCCACTGATGCCGATAAGCGCCGTCCGTTGCACTGACACTTGCATTTTGGAGGTGCTCGCCGTGTCCAGTGCTTTCCACCAGACCAGCACCCCATATAGCAGAATCGGTTTGACAACCATCTCATAAAGCCAGTGTACTACTCCTGGCGAGAGCCCCCATCTCTTTCCGATAGCCCCCCTGCAGCAGTACAAGGCAACCGCGGCCTTCCTGGCCCTATCTTCCACATTGGGCCTCCAGGACAGCTTCTTGTCCAGAACAATTCCCAAATATTTAACCCTGTCAGTAAGTACCAACGGTACCCCTCCAATCGAAGGAGTTCTGAAGTCGGGTATCTTATATCTCCTTGTAAAAAGAACCAATTCTGTTTTTCCCGGGTTGACCGCCACTCCACATGATTCAGCCCACCTAGCCACAGTATCCAGGTATCCCTGCAGAACATCGCGCAGGGTGCCCAGAAATTTGCCCCTGACTAGGATAGCGAGGTCATCTGCATAGGCAACCACCCGACAGCCATTGGCTTCCAGCTCCACAAGAAGCTCGTTGACTACCACAACCCAGAGCAGAGGAGATAGGACACCTCCCTGTGGCGTGCCCCTGCACACCTTCCTCCTTATTATGGCTCCTCCCCACTCCGCTGCGACAATTCTGCCGCATAGAAGTTTGCTAATAAATTCAACCAGAGCCGCTTCGACTCCTAAACCCACCAGAGCTCTTTCGATTGCCCACGGTAGAACATTGTTAAAAGCCCCCTCGATGTCTAGAAAGGCACCCAGAGCATACTCTTTATGTTCTAGAGACCCCTCTATTTGCTTTACAATCGAATGGAGAGCCGTTTCCGTCGATCTGCCTTTGCAGTACGCATGCTGTGAAGCCGACAGTAACCCCCCAGGTATCCTTTCTCGTAGGTACAGGTCAATCAGCCGCTCAAGCGTCTTAAGAAGAAACGACGAGAGACTGATTGGCCTGAAATCCTTAGGTGTTACATGAGAGCCCCTGCCGGCCTTCGGAATGAAGATGACCCTAACCGTGTGCCACGACCTAGGAATATAGTTAAGCCTGAGGCAGTTAGTGTAGATGATGGCCAACCAGCGGCAGGAAATCCCTAAAGACCTTTGAAGTTGCTCAGGAATGATGCCATCCGGACCGGGTGACTTAAAGGGCTTGAACGAATTTATAGCCCAGGATATTTGACTTTCCCGTAGTGGGATGGCAGGCATTTCTGCATGGCCAGCAACCGCCGACCACGCAAGCGAAGATCCCTGCGCAACTGGGACATCGGGAAAATGATTGTCCAGTAAAAGTCTCAGGGACTCCTCGCTACTCATCGACCAGTCCCCACCATCATCTCTCAGATACCCCCGAGGGGCGGGATTCCTAGAGAGTATTTTTCTAAGCCTCGCGGATTCATTGCAGCCCTCCACGTTTTCGCAGAAGCTTCGCCATGAATCCCGCTTGGCTAACCTTATTTCATATTTATAAATCCCCAGACTCACCTTATAGAGCTCCCAGTCCGAGGGTAGTCTACTCCTCCTGGCTCTATTAAAGAGCCGCCAACTGGACGCTCTTAGGTCGTCAAGGGAATCAGACCACCAGGGCGGCTTGCCCTTCCCCCTGTAAGTTTTCAGTGGGCAGGACTGTTGAAAGGCGCTATTGCCTGCCAAGGTGAAGTTTTCCACCAGATCGTCTATTTCAGATTCGGACAGGTCCGAACCAGCGATAGGCGCCTCAGGCAATAGCTCTCCCAACTTCCTACAATACAAGTCCCAGTTGGTACTTTTAGGGTTCCTAAAAGATATTTTACCGGGACGTTCTTCATTCACCGAGAACTGAATATATCGGTGATCAGAGAAAGAGTGCTCGTTGAGAACCCTCCATCCAGATATCCGATCTTCCAGTTCTCTGCTAACCAGGGTGAGGTCCAAGACCTCCTCCCTTACCGCAGTAATAAAAGTCGGGTCATTCCCCCTATTACATATACAAAGTCCCTCATCTACAATAAAAGTAAATAAAGACTCACCTCTGGTGTTCGTATCCGAGCTCCCCCATATGCTATGGTGTGCATTAGCATCGGCACCTATGATTACGCCAACACCTCTCCGCCTTGCTTCAGTGGTGATTTCGCCCAGTATCACAGGCGGTGGTCCCGTTACGTCCCCATGGGGCATATACGCTGAGACCACCCACAATTCGCTACTGCCTCGCTCGAGGCAGACCGTGGTTACGTCAGCATTGCTGAAATTAGAGAGAATAAAAGCTTTAAATTCCTTTTTAATAAGCACACAGGATCTAGGCCTACCTGCCTCCCCATGCACCAAGGTGTTGAATTTTCCCGTCCTTAATCCAGAAATTTTTCCGCCGTTACTACTCAGCCACGGCTCCTGGACAAGGACAATATCCACTCCGCCTTTCTCAAGACAGAGCAACAAGTTTGCGGAAGCCGCCTTAGAATGCTGAAGATTGATTTGACGGATTTCCATCAACACCACTCTTCTTCTTCTGCACCCCATCCTTGGCGGCTTCGCCCTCGGAGACTAGGAGATCCTCCTCCTCCCCCAACAGACGACTTACACTGATGACGGATCCCGCCATCGATGATTCGCCCTCGGAGGCCAGGAGCTCCTCCTCGGCCCTATCAGCCAGACGACTAGCACTGATGACAGATCCCGCTATTGACGGGACGTCAACAGTGCTTTCGCTGTTCAAATTAGCAGAGTCAGCATCCACAACCATGGGTACTGGCTCCCCTGCGGACGCCTCCACCTCCCGAACAGTCTCTGTGGGAGAGGAACCATCCCCCCTGCAATCGGCGTGGTAGATTTTAAGAACCACACGCTCGAGGCCATAGGAGATAACCCCCCTCGTGTCAGAGAGAGGACCGGTGGACTCTGCGTTTAGCAGAATCAGCACTTGCCGACGTGGCCCAACAGCCTCCTCTACTCTGAGGACCCTCCAGTTATGCGTCGGAAGGTTCGGGTTGCAGTAACGCATTAGTTCGAGTATTTTCTCCGGCTGAGATGGCCCGGCAGGCAACCACACCCGAGCCCTCGGTCGAAGGGGGAGATCCCTCCGTTCCACGGCCTCGAGTCTGGCCCCCCTCCAGACCTCTCCTACCAAAGAAATTATTTTCTTAAAGATACAGGCCGACCGCTCGTCAGCACAAGTAATCAGTCTAAAACCATGATACCACCCCGAGTATTCGAAGCATGGCCGCGTACCTGGGCTCTCCATAACAGCGGTCATATAGGCCGCTGATATGGCGCTGGCGACCCACGGCCACTCCTCTCGGGAGATGGCACCATCCTCCCTACTCCTATCCAGGACCCCGAGGGTGATGGAGCCTGCACGTTTAGCGATTTCGCTAAACGAAATTGCGTCCCCACCTCCTCGGGCCCTTTTTGTCGTTGAGGCATTCCGCTCATCCGACCTTTGCCGCTTCATAGCCCCCAAACCCTGCTGCTCACCCGCATCGTTCGACACCGGTGTGTGGTCGTCGCAAGCTACGACGCTCCTGGCCCACTCCAGCGTCCGGGAATGCTTTTCAGACATCTGAGCTGCATCCCTTCCGCCGTAGCGCTCCAAGATCTTCTCAGCTAAGCGCCGATCACCCAGAGCTTTCCTACGCGGCGTCGATCGCCTACCTTTCCCGGCAGGCTTCGACCCCAGGGCTCCCGTTGGGAAAGCTCCTCGCGACAGGGCTTCCTTACTAGTACTGGGCTGCTCTGTCGCATTCGTCGGACCTCTGCCTTTCCCTGTCACAGCCCCATATGGGCCTACATTGAGTGTCGGTTTCGACACCCCTCCACTAACCGAACTACCCGTACCTACGGGGTTTGAAACCAAACCCCTGCGCTGATCCGTCTGATCAGCCCTTTTGACCCGCCGGGAGCTTTCCCGGCTGGCGGCGACCTGCTTCGGAGCACTCTCCGCACCTGTCGCGTCCCCCGCACCATGACGACTTTCGCCGTCACTCCTACCCTCCTTTTTATTCGTCTTCGTGTCCATTCTAAGAAGTCCCCCCTCAAGGCCGCTATCCGGAGCCGATTGTGTAGTCGCCCTTCAACGGTCCCGTGGTTATCTATGCTGCGCAGGGAGGCCACGCGAGGGTTGACGCATTACCTTATGAGTAATGCGTTCAGAGCCAGACCGGACGCAAAGCGGGAAAATCTTCAACCGCATCTACACCACCAACTTAACGGCGACGGAGCCGGAACGTACCTTGAGGCCCGCCACGGTTTTAACGGGACGTGGGCAGGTGCAGCATTAGCCTACCAGCCATTTCGATAGGGTTTCACCCCGACCTACTAAGGTGGCAGAATACTGCACCTACCAGCCCAAAGTCATCAATTCCTATCCATAGTCAAAATCAAGTCCCTAACAATCCGGTTCGTCACCATTGAGTACCGATCTTGACCCTTAACAGGGTCCTCCCTCCCCTGAGCTCGGCACAATGACTCAGGGGTGCGGGTTTTATCGAGTTGTCCTCTCTAGATCCGCCATTATCAGTAGAAGCAGGGGCACCTCGTGCAGGACGTGACAACCAATCACGTGTGACAACTCGTCACTATGGCCGGTCTAGGACTGATACCAGTCCCTGATCCAGAGCCTGGAACCACGTATGATATCCAAGCCAAGTATCTTAACCCCCACGGTCGACCACGCTTAGAAAAATTTTTTCTAATTGAATAAACTTGTTTCTAAATTTTTGAAGTAGGTTGGTCCGGGACTTGAACACAAGATCACGCTATCACCACACCACGACGGCCGACCAGAAAATCAAAACCTTCCGATAAGTATCGACAACATTTTGATTACCAATGGATAGTGTAACGATAAAAAACCGGCAACACTCCGATAACAAATCAATAACTTTTCGCTTCTAAATTGATTACTTTATGATAACATATAGATAACATTTCTAAAATTAATCGATGACTTTTCGATAACTAATCGAATAATTTTTAATAACAAATCGAGTGGTTTTTCATAACATGTCGATAACTTTACGAAAACTAATCGAGGAATTTTAGATAACAAAACGATATAACAAATCAATAACTTTTCAATTACAAACTGACCACTCGTCGATAAAAAATCCAAAACTCTTAGATAACCTGAGTTATATTAAGTTTAAAATACTTTCCTTATCTTTCCTTTCATTGCCTCCTTTTCCCAACTTTCCCTTTCCTTTCCTTTCCTTTCCTTTCCTTTCCTTTCCTTCCTTTCCTTTCATTTCCTATCCTATCCTATCCTTTCCTTTCCTTTCCTTTCGTTCCTTTCCTTTCCTTTCTTTTCCCTTCCTTTCCTTTCCTTTCCTTTCCTTTCCTTTCCTTTCCTTTCCTTTCCTCCCCTTTCTAGTACTTCAATTTTTGAGATATCTTGATGTTTGGTGAACTGGTATATTTGGGTATCCGATTGATCATTTGTCGGAAGCGATCAATTTTTCGAAAAAGAGAGTTTTTGTCATTTATTCCTCATTTTAACTGCTAGATGATTGAAATTTCGCAAAATGTTGATTTCTAAAAAATTGTTAAGATCGAAAATATATATAACATAGATTCCATACAACCAATTTTTGAGAAAAGAAGTTTAACGCAATTTCTTCCTCCTTTTAACACCAAGAGGCCTGAAATTTCACAGAATATTCAGATATATTGTTGTCTAAAAAAATCAATAAGATCGATATTATATATAATATATGTCTCATAGAACTGACTGTTCAGATTTTATGAATTTTTTACAACTCAGCAAATTTATGTTCGGCGCAATTCATGAAAGTTATGAGGTCTTCGGCACAGCTGAAGGTAGTCTCGTCCTCACTGATTTTATCTTGCTTATATTTAGTCCTATACCTTTCTCCTTTATATATCATAGATTAGTTTTTCGGCCTTCATTAATTTCCATTTACTGATTTGTTGCCTGATATATATATATATATTATCTACCACAAACTTACATTGTTCATATATTACGCTACAGTGTAGTGATTACAATTACGCCTACAACTTGTACTACCCCATACAATATACCAATACTACGCAAACACATAAATTCTATATTACAGCACATAAATTGCCACTTCCAAACGCGTCGCTTACGCTTACACTTAATTTAGGCTTACATTTTGAATTCCCCCTCATAGTTTTTGTGAAATTTCTTTTTTCTTTTTAATTAAGTGGTACCATACTAATGTAAAAGTAAATCCCAGCCAGCATTTTTTGAAGATTTTGACCAAAAAATATTTAAATATCATTCCCCAAGATGATTAAAAGCGTTCAAATTTAAAAGCATTTTCTGTTCGAAAATTAACGTATCGTCGGGGAAATAATGTACCATAAATGTGATAAATCTTGAATAATCATTTATGATTCCTATTTGGAAATTCTTTTTATTCACATCATCATTGTAAAATTGAGCTTTAATTAAATAAAAATAAATGTAAGGCGCGGTAACCTCCGAAGAGATCTAAGACCGAGCTTCTCTTCCAATTTGCGTCGTGCTCCTCTTCATTTTCCCTACAAATTGGCCGGACGGGACCTACATGTTTTATGCCGACTCCGAACGGCATCTGCAAGGCAGATGAGTTTTCACTGAGAGCTTTTCATGGCAGAAATACACCCGGAGCGCTTGCCAAACACTGCCGAGGGGCGACCCCGCTTATACAAATTTTCTTCTAATTTAAAAACCTTATTTCTAAAATGTTGATATTGCTTTGCGTGGGGTGCGAACCCAGGGCATACGGTGTGGTAGGCGGAGCACGCTACCATCACACCACGGTGAGCTTTAGTTGTTTTAGAGTAATATTTGACTGCTTTCACAGTCATTTTCTGGTCATATTGGTGAATATATTTCAAACGTTTTGGTTGAGATTTTTGAATCATTTTTGAATGCCATTATAATGCATTTATTCTTCATATCTCATTCAAAATAAAATACTTCATAGAAATCTTACTTCATCAGGGGAAGAAAGCATGCGAAAGTGAGCTATTCGAACCACAGCTACCTCGCAAACAAACTTGACCGATATACACCTGCGACTACAACATCCAACATCAGCATTATCGTCTGCTTCTTAAAACACGGATACGATACGGGATGTTGAAGCCGTATCCAGGTATGTCAAGATAGTTTCACTTACCTGGGGTTCAAATAGCTCACAACCTATGTATTGTCCAATCATTATGTATTTTCTGGGAAGCTGAAGGGGAGAAATGATTGGGGAAATCTTCGTTCACGAACAGCATTACATTATTTTTGTCTTGAAGAATATCTTTTGCATAAATAATAAACTTTTTATATATTTTTTCTTAGCTTCATGATTGAAAAAATATGTGTATGTGAAAAAAATAAAATTTTCAATGAAAACTAAAATTTCAACAAGTATAAAATTCATTATTCAGTCAGCAAATATATCCATAAAAGATTCAGAAAGCTGAATGAAAAATAATTATACATTTTGATCACCTATAGTAAACACATTTGATTCAAATATGATTCCAAAATGTGATTGAAAAATGCTTTTTAGTTTTTCATCATCAAAAGTATTCATATTTCATTATTTCTTTTGTTCAATTGTATGATAACTCATTATTTAGTCAGAAAGAGTAATCAAATTGTATTGATATGTAGGGAAATTCAAAATTGAATCACCTAAATGCTGAGTGGGATTAGCATACGAACCTATGTACATACACATACACATACGTGCACAATCCTCAGACGTATTCGGTTATTTTTTGAATTATTTCATGACTCATAAATTGCACCGACTGCTGCTCCGCTTCTACTCCAATGCTGATGACTGCATTGCCTAAAATTAGTACAAAGAGCTCCCAGTTAAATTCAGTTTCTATTTAAAGCCGACCACATATCGAAAATACTTAATCGGCACTTTTATTGGTTTTATTGTGCGTCAGTTTGTCTGCAAATATTGAACTCCTTTCGGTTGGATATTTTTAGATTTTAGCCAGAAAGTAGCAGCTATGCTCGATGTTGTGTAGGCGCGTTTACAACTTAAAACAAGTAAAAACGGGACTGTCTTCGGCTGTGCCGAAGACTTCATACCTTTCATGAATGGGGCTGAACAATAATCTTATCCCGCTCGTAATCTTCGAATAATCGGATGTATAAGATAAGAAATATATAGTGAACAGATCTACATACCTTAACGATTTTTAAGATAAATATAAAATAAAAAACAGGTAGGAATCTGTGCGAGGATGCAAAGCTTCACGTTTTTTGTGGTCTGCATGTAAAAACTATGACTACGAATCACGTATTTCAAACATATATGACGTAAACGTAACTATTTGATGAAATTTGATGAATTTTGAAGCTTGTAGCCGTAAAAAAGGGGCAAAAATGGCAGTTTATATGAAGTATATAATATATATACCACCGATCTCTATGATTTTTTCAGACAACAATATATGCTATATACGTAAGCATTTTGTGAAATTTGAAGCTTCTAGCTGTTAAAACGAGGCAGAAATTGCGCAAAGTTTCTTATCTGAACAATCGGTTGTATGAGATATATACTATGTATACCACCGATCTCAATGATTTTTTCAGATATCAATATATGCTATACACGTAAGCAATCAGTGAAATTTGAAGCGAATAGCTGTTAAAATGGGGTAGAAATTGCGAAAAGTTTCTTATCTGAACAATCGGTTGTATGAGATATATACTATATATACAACCGATCTCTATGATTTTTTCAGACAACAATATATGCTATATACGTATGCATTTTGTGAAATTTGAAGCTTCTAGCTGTTAAAACGGGGCAGAAATTGCGCAAAGTTTCTTATCTGAACAATCGGTTGTAGGAGATATATACTATGTATGTACTTAATGGTGGGTCAACCTATTTTCCTTTAAGGACTTACAATTTTCGGTTTCGTGACGAAATTAATATACCATTTGATTTTCATGAAAGGTATAAAAACAGGTAGGTACTTTGTGTGAGGATGAAAAGTTTTAGGTTTTTTGTGGTCTGCGTGTAAAAACTATGACTACGAATCACGTATTTCAACAATATATGACGTAAACGTAACTATTTGATGAAATTTGATGAATTCTGAAGCTTCTAGCCGTAAAAAGGGGGCAAAAATTAGAGTTTATATGAGGTATATAATATATATACCACCGATCTCTATGATTTTTTCAAACAAAAATATATGCTATATACGTAAGCATATGGTGAAATTTGAAGCGTCTAACTGTTAAAAAGGGGCAGAAATTGCGCACAGTTTCTTATCTGAACAAACGGTTGTATGAGATATATACTATATATACCACCGATCTCAATGATTTTTTCAGACAACAATATATGCTATACAGTTAGCATTTGGTGAAATTTGAAGCTTATAGCTGTTAAAATGAGGCAGAAATCGCAAAAAAAAATATATATACTATATATATATATACTATATATACCATCATATATATATTATATATATCACCGATCTCTATGATTTTTTGACACAACAATACATACTATATACGTAAGCAATCGGTGAAATTTGAAGCTTATAGCTGTTAAAATGGGGTAGATATTGCGAAAAGTATCTTATCTGAACAATCGGTTGTATGAGATATATACTATATATACAACCGATCTCTATGATTTTCTCAGACAACAATGTATGCTATATATGTAAGCAATCGGTGAAATTTGAAGCTTATAGCTGTTAAAATGGGGTAGAAATTGCGAAAAGTTTCTTATCTGAACAATCGGTTGTATGAGATATATACTATATATACAACCGATCTCTATGATTTTTTCATACAACAATATATGCTATATACGTAAGTATTCTGTGAAATTTGAAGCTTCTAGCTGTTAAAATGGGGCTAAAATTTGCAAATATATATATATATATATATATATATATATATATACTATATATATATACTATATATACCACCATATATAAACTATATATACCACCGATCTTTATGATTTTTTCATACAACAATATATGCTATATACGTAAGCATTCGTTGAAATTTGAAGCCTCTAGCTCTTAAAATAGGGCAGTAATTACGAAAAGTTCCTTATCTGAACAATCGGTTGTATGGGATATATACTATATATACGACCGATCTCATCAATTTTTTCAGGCAACAATACGTGCAATATACGAAAGTATATGGTGAAGTTTGAAGCTTCAATCTGTTAAATTGGGTAAGATATTACAAAAATCCTCTTTTTCTGAAAAATCGGTTGTATGGAGGATATATGCTATAGTGGTCCGATCCGGTCGGTTCCGACAAATGTCTAATCGGACACCCAAATACACCCGCTCACAAAATTTTATCAAGATATCTCAAAAATTGAGGGACTAGTTTGCATACAAAGAGACAGACGGACAGACGGACAGACGGACATGGCTAAATCAACTCAGCTCTTCAACCTGATTATTTCGGTATACTTAATGGTGGGTCTATCTATTTTCCTTTAAGGACTTACAATTTTCGGTTTCGTGACGAAATTAATATACCATTTCATTTTCATGAAAGGTATAATAAATTTTGCTTTGATTATAACGTGAAGGCCCGAACACATAAGAATAGCCTGTTTGACGATCCCCATACAAACACATGCTTTCAACTGCAGCATCGTGCGCTGACAGATGAGTTAACTGCATGTGTTTATATGGGTGTCGTTAAATAGGTTATTCTTATGTGTTCAGCCTTAAAAGTGTACTTAAATATGTTCACAATTTATGCAGCTTAAAAAAGATTTTTTAAATGTGTTGTGTTTATTGTTATACAATCGTAATTGATATTACTTCTTTTAAAATGATAGAAGAACACGCTGGATTTTTATTATGTTAATTTAATAATACGTGCTAATGCACAACCATTACACAAAATGAACTGGCAGTAACATTTGGTAATACGAATTGCTTTTTCTTTTCTAAAAATAATGTCGCTCTGATAATTCTTCTCGGCTCTCTCGTAACCTTGTGTGTTCCTTTCTCAAAATATTTCCCACGGAATAAGAAACAAGGCACAAATTTCGCCAGATGACCTAGTTCAAAAGTTCTTATTTGAAGAGTGCAACACGAGGGTAACACTTTTTTTTTAGAAAATTAAAATGCCATAAGTACATATCTGGTAAGCTCAAATATTTTAAATATATGGATTTGTATGGATTTGTATTTGTGTACTGTTTAAGCATGCTGGTTATGACCAAATTCAAATCAAGTCCGGGTAGGTAGTGCCTTCCTTCAAAATATAAGAAAATTTCAGTAGATAGTGAAATCACACACAGCCCAGTTGGCAATCTACGTTTTAAGTTCATTTTGTTGCAGATTACTTCGCACACTGATTAAGATTTTTAATTTGTTTTATAGTTTATTACATCATTTTTACTTCTGAAAACATATTTCAAGTGTTAGTTACATTCCACAAGAATTGAGTCCCTCACCGCCAGTGATTGATGACCGTACTGGGCTGCTAGTTATCCCCAAAGAGATAACAAGCTACGCTATGCTAATCACAACATTTAGCCTCACCATTTTCCTGGCCCAGATGGCATAGTTCCTGCGTATACGCAGATATATCTGGGTATTATTTAACACTCTTGGGCTTTTATCTAAATTTTTCTATTACTCCAAGTCTTGAAAAAAAATCAAATACACCTACGCTCTCAATGCGGGGAGGACCTCCCAAGGCTGTATCTTTTCACATATACGTATTCTCTCATTCTTTTTAAAACCAATTGAGTACCTAATCGACCTCTAAACATGGAGTTGGAGGAATAAGATCATTAGAAGTTATTAAGTGATACGCCGCAAGGGGTGCTTTGTCTGCACTTCGCTGGGATGTGGTCTTCAGCTATATACTCAAAGATCTCAAGTAAAAGGTCTGCTAAATAGGGGTTTATACTAATGACTTGGTAATCCCTGGTCGTTGGAATTTTCAAACAAACTTTCATATTTGGACCCTTTTCCGGGAAATCTTGGTAAGTATGCTATATCTAGATAAGTAATAGATCTGAATCCTTCAGAATAGTCAACAACTGCAATAAAACCTTGCTTATTCTATTCATGAAGTCGTACAAGATACCCACATTCACATCACACTCTATTAGTGAAAAGTCGCTGGTGCCGCCCGGCTACGGCCAAGTACCTTAACAGCGAGGTTTAGTGCGGGAGCTTTCTCTAAGGTTGCACACTCGCTGGTTAAGGTGATGTTAGTCCCGATGAAGGCACTAGACATTGCCTCCCTTATCAAAGACCTGGAAACGTTTCTGATTGGAACCAGTGAGACTCTTCGTAACAAAAGAGCTCTGGATTTAATTGTAATGTTTTGTATATATTATTTGGCCACTGTTGGGTAGGTGGCCGTAGTCCGGCATGTAATAAGACTTCAAGACATGGAATATAAACTTTCGAGGGCACCACCAAAACATATTAGCAGTATTTCTCCTGTATGTAATATCACAACTTATACACTGCGATGAAGAAATGGGGTGAGCAGCTTATAAATATATGACTGTAAGCTTCATGAGAAGGTTGGCGAGAGTATTCTGTCAGAAACATGAAGACAAGTGGAAATTTACGCTACCCGACTAATGCAGCTTCTTTCAAGTGAATGTGTGATCGAGTATAGTTGGAGAATTCCTATACTCTTTTCTGATATGGGTGTGAAGGCATGGTATCATCCCAGACAGAAGTCGCGCAGACCTCTAAGCTTAAATAGTAACATGCGGTCCAGAGCTGGACCTCAGTAGAGACTTTGAAATACAGCAGGCCTCTCGCGTTTGGGATGGTGCACCTCGGGCTAGCTGAGTAGGTACTGGACTCACACGAATATCCGGAGGGGTCATCATATGACTTCATGCTTGTGGTATTTAATATATAAATCACTATTTATTTTTATAAAATATTTTTATTTAACCGCTCCTAAAAGTATGTTACAAAACGTTTTTAAATATTTCAACCGAATGAAAATTTTTGAAAGACAATATTTTACAATTGAAAAATAAAATTTAACAAGAACAAAAAAATTCAATTTATTTAAAGTATGTACATTTAAAGTTGAATATAAATATAACCCTACAATACTCCCCCTTCCGGAGATTTAATGTTAAATAAATTAAAAGTAACTTTCTTTTTTGTTTCTGTGTTAGGTATCTGTATTTTATCAATCATTGCTGGTTTTAAAATATCAATAGGAATAGATTTAATTTCATTGTTTATTTCAATTTTAAAGTTTTTAATATCTTTTTCAATAACTCTATAAGGACCTTCATACGGATGTTGCAAGGAATGTTTGTTTATTACACGTACAAAAACAAAATGACAATCTTTTAAATCTTTTGGAAAAAAAATACCACTAGAATTTTGATGATGTTCCAAATTTGATTTAAAATTTTTAAAATGTTCACGCAAACTACTTAAAACATCCGTTGAAGTTATATTCTCTGTAGTTGAAACAAATAATTCACCAGGTAATCTTTAATTTTGTCCATAAACCATTTCAGCCGGTGTTGCTGAAATATCTTCTTTAAAAATCGATCGCAAACCCATAAGTACTATTGATAACTCTTCATACCAATCTCTGGATCCATTCCTAGCCATTATTGAAGATTTAAGCTGTCTATGAAAACGTTCTATCATTCCATTAGCTTGGGGATGATAAGGAGAAGTTGTTATTTGATGACTTCCAAGAAGTTTCGTTAATTCTGAAAACAAGTTTGAAGTAAATTGAGATCCCTGATCTGTTGTTATTTCTAATGGAACTCCAAAACGTGAAATATATTCTTTAAAAAATTTATTTACAACCGTAACTGCAGAAATATCGCTTAGTGCGAATGCCTCTGGCCAACGTGTAAATCTATCAATTATAGTTAATATGTAACGATATCCTTTTGAAACAGGTAAGGGTCGAACAATATCTAAGTGAATGTGTTCAAATCTAGATTTTGGAATTGGAATTTTCATAACTGGAGATTTTGTATGACGATGTACTTTCGATTTTTGACAACTTATACATTCTTTAGACCAAGTATTAATATCTTTATTCATTTTAGGCCAAAAATATTTCTTAACTATCAAACGACGTGTACCTCTACTACCAGGATGTGAAATCCCATGTAACATATCAAAAATTATTTTTCTTAAACTGTTTGGAATGAAAGGCCTAGGATTTTCTCCTGACACCTCGCACCATATATTAAAGTTAAGAACAGGAATTTTTATTAGTTTCAAATTTAAAAATGTTTGCTCTGAGGTAAGTTTGCTTAATTCACTGTCTTGTTGTTGTTCACTTTGTAAAATTTTTAAATTAATGTCTGAATTATTAATCGCTTCTACTTCAAACGCACGAGATAATGTATCAGCTACAACATTTTCTTGTCCTTTAATATACCTAATGTCATTTTTAAACTGAGCAATGAATGCCATATGTCTAGTCTGTCTTGGACTGCGTTCTGTTTTTGAATTTAAAGCAAATACAAGAGGCTTGTGATCTGTGAAAACTGTAAACTCACGTCCTTCTAGAAGATAACGAAAATGTTTAATGTTCAAATAAATAGCTAATAGTTCCCTGTCAAATGCACTATATTTAATTTCGGATGGAGACAATTTCTTTGAAAAGAATGCAAGTGGTTCTGACTTATTATTAAACGTTTGATGTATGACACCACCTATTGCCGTATTGGATGCGTCTACATTTAAAGAAAGTTTTGCATCTTTGTTAAAATGATTTAACAATATCGCAGATGCAAACTTTTCTTTAATGCATTCGAAAGCTTTATTAGATGTATCGTCCCAAATTAAAATATTGTCTCGCTTCTTATTTGTTCTATTAATTAAATCATAGATAACTGTCGTAAACTCTGCTAATTTTGGTATATATCGATGGTAATAATTAACCATACCAATAAATTTTTGTGCCTGCTTAATAGATTTTGGACGATCAAAATTTCGAATGGCTAAAACTTTTTCTTCTGAGGGTCTAATTCCCGTTTCAGAAATATTATGTCCTAAAAAATCAATATTTGTTACGCCAAAAGTACATTTACTTGGTTTTATATTTAAACCGTACTCCGTTAGGCGCTGAAATAGTACGCAAAGATCTTTGAAATGTTGTTCCTCATTTTCGCTTGCCACTAAGAGATCATCAATATATGTAAAAACAAAGTCTAAATCATTAACTACTTCATTAATAAATCGTTGAAAAATTTGCGCGGAGTTCCTAAGCCCGAAAGGCATTCGTACAAATTCAAACATGCCAAAAGGCGTAGTGATTGCAGTTTTATAGATATCCTCTTCTGCCGTTGGAATTTGGTGATAAGCTCTTACCAAATCTAATTTTGAAAATATTTTCTTATTTCTTAGATTCATGTTGAAGTCATGAACATGGGGCAAAGGATAACGATCAGGAACTGTTACGACATTTAATCTTCTAAAATCTCCACAAGGACGCCAGTCATTTAACTCCTTCTTGGGTACAAGATGTAAAGGAGATGCTACTGCTGAATTAGGAGGTCTACATATCCCTGTCTTTACTAAAAAATTGAATTCAGTTTTAGCTACTTTGAATTTAATGGGGTCTAAACGTCTTGGCTTAGAAAATGGCAAATTTCCTTCAGTGACTAATCTGTGAACTGTTGTATGTCTAACTGGTTGTGAATAATCTGGTTCAGAAAATAAAGAAGGAAATTCTTTTAGTAACTTTGTAAATTTGTTATCAACAGCGAAAACTTTTGGTAGCGAAACATTACAAACACATGAAATTGTGTTAACTGAAAGACTTGTTATCGGGTCTACTAAGCATTTGCGTTTAACATCAACTAAGAGACCATATTTACACAAAAAATCAGCACCGATAATTGGTTTAGCTATATCCGCTATTAAAAACGTGAACGGAAATTCGCGACGCAGTCCTAAATTAATATTTAAAATTTTTTTACCGTATGTCGAAATCGTCGAACCGTTAGCTGCAGTTAAAATAATATCTGATGATTTTTTCGAACTTGAAGATTTTGAAACCGGAAGCACTGTCTATTAAAAAATTAAGTTTGTTTGTTTTATCACAAATAAATAAGCGACGTGTAAAGGTGTCTAAATGTCCGTTGTTTGTCGCCGTAACAACGGATAACTTTAGTTTGACGAACTATTATTTTTAAAAGTGCATGGTTGTTCGCACTTCAAAGCCTGATTACCAAACTTATAATGATACCTACAGAGCCAATTTGGGTTGTCACGAGACTTTGATCGATATCTAGAAAGACTTCTAAAACGATTCCTACTAAAAGATCGGGACCTTGAATAATTTTGACTCATCTGATTTTTAATTTCACTGATCTCTAATGACAATTTTTCAAAATTTTTGCACATCATGTTAGTTGTTTGAACCAAATTTGAAATAATTGCATTTTCGCTTTTAGAATTTCGAAAATTACTAACTGAGGCTATTTCATTTTTATTATAAACTTCCCAAATATTATCGGCTAATTTAACTAATTCACTTATTTCATTCAAATTCGAACTAGTAAGAATAATACTTAACTTCCCTATCCAAAGCTTTTTAAGAATTTCTTTGCTAAAATTGTTTCCAGAGAGCAGCACTAGAGACCGATAAAACTCAGAAGCTTTACGATCTCCCATTTCTGAATCGGATAACACTCGATCTAATTTGGCATTCTCACTTAATGAGTGCCGTTCAATTCAAATTTTCTTTAATGCAGAAAATTTGTCATTTTCAGGAGGATTTTGAATAAAAACAAGAATTGTCATAATTACATCCTGTGGAAGTGCAGTTATGACATATTCATATTTTGTCCCTTCCTGAGTAATGTTCTTTCGACTAAATTGCATTTCAGCATGGATGAACCATGCTTCAGGGCAATTAGTCCAAAATTGGGGAAGTTTTACCGATGTAGCAAAAATTTCATTATTTTGATTCACATATGGATTTGGTAAATCATTTTGATAATTTTCATTATCCAAATCAATAAGTGAATCGTTTACTTGATTTCGTGGTGTAGATGTACGTATATTATTTGATGGTGAATGAAACATTGTTAATAGAAATAACTACAAAAATTATATTATAGGAAGAAATAAAAATGTCCGGAAAGGAGCGTTTACAAAACCCAAATTATTAATCTATTTTGATACATATACAGATACATATAAATAATATTAATACTAGATACAGCTCACCAAATATTTGTCGCAATGATTTTAAAATTGATTGATGAAATTGGACAATGTATTGTGCAATGGCTTTAAAATTGATTGATGAAATTAGACAATGTATTGTGCAATGGCTTTAATTGTTTTGTATTTGTAGCTTTTGTTGTTGTTGCTCTTGCAATGTTTGATTGAAAGGTTGATGTTAATGATGCAGCGGTTACGCCTGAAATAATGACAATCCAAAAATACGACGAAGACGACGTCGTGCAGTTGAAAATAAACTAATTTTATAGAAGTGAATCTAGTTTTTGGACCATCACGTCTACGTCAAATACGCGTAATGTTCACGATATATTTGGTATATATTTTCAACTTGTTTTTCAGATAATTCATCGAGTTGTGAGGACACTTCACACTAGTTTAAAGGTACGAATTACAAAACTTTTAGCGAGTTAGAGCTGGACGTTGCAAGATGTTACGCACTTTATTTGAAAGTGAATTTAAATAAATCTCTTCACTGGTCTTTTGTAAATCAATTAAAGTTGGTTCAAGTGCACCACCTTTAACAATTTGTTTAAGAATTTGCTGATAAAAACGTAATAAGTTGGATATAGTAAACAGAACTATGGTATCGTTTTCGGAAGTCAATATGGTTTCCACTCGCATAATATATAAAAGAATTAAAATTTGATTCGTTGTTTTTGAAGGACGGTTTTAATGTTTGGCTGGCTAGATCGCCAATGTGGTATTTAATATATAAATCACTATTAAATAATAAGCACTATTTATTTTTATAAAATATTTTTATTTAACCGCTCCTAAAAGTATGTTACAAAACCTTTTTAAATATTTCAACCGAATGAAAATTTTTGAAAGACAATATTTTACAATTGAAAAATAAAAATTAAAAAGAACAAAAAAATTCAATTTAATTAAAGTAGGTACATTTAAAGTTGAATATAAATATAACCCTACAATGCTCAATTGCCAAGCTTAAGAATCTAAGCAAATAAATAAATGCATATCGCAATATAAAAAAATGATAAATGTAAGGCGGGAAAACCTCCAAAGAGATTTAAGGCCGAGCTTCTCTTCTAATTTGCCTCGTGCTCCTTTAAATTGTTCCTACAAATTGACGGGACGGGACCTACTTGCTTTATACCGACTCCGAACGGCAATTGCAAGACAGATGGTTTCATGGCAGATATTTACTCGGATTGGTTGCCAAACAGTGCCGAGGGGCGACCCCGCTTAGAAAAAATTTCTTCTAACTGAAAAACCTTGTTTCTAAAATTTTGATGTTGATTTGCCCTGGGCGTGAACCCAGGATCTTCATTGTGGTAAGCGGAGCACGCTACCATCACACCACGGCGCCCGTCGCGATATACATCTGAGAATATTTAGGTCCGAAACGGGAGCCTACAATTGACATTTCTAGGGTAAATTAATTATCGCTTGGAAGCTTTTCATGGCACAAATACATTGGATATATTTAGCAAACCACTGACGAAGGGCGCCAATGTTTAGAACAACTTTTTTAAACTATGTTGATGTTGCTTTTCCTGAAACTTGAACTCTGTACCTTCATTGTGATAAGTCAGGCTACTACTACCATATCGCAGCGCCTTTGTTATTTACTTCACATGTGGCGGCCGCCATATGAAGTAGTGGTAACGTGCTTCTCTTACTTACGAAAGACCTTGGGGAAAATCTTAGATAGTCCAATGAATTGTAAATGGCGAAAATAAATCTAAGAAAAGTGAAATCTCTGAAAACTCCGCTTTGAAACGTGGGGAAAATCTATACATATAAATATAAAATTCTCTGTGTGTGTATGTTTCCTATGGAAACGGAAACGTATTTCCCACACTTCAATAATCACCAAATTTTGGCTACAGGTTCTTTCGTACAAAACGAAGGTTTTTCATATTTCAGAAATAAGAGTTTTAAACAGATTTTTTTTTTCAATTTCACATGCGCCACTGGGTGGTGCGACAAATTTTCTATGTCAGCAAAAGTTACTCATACGCCATGTACGTACCTAAGTGCAGAACTTTTGTTTGGTCATAGCATTGATTTCACAAAAAGTTAAAGCGATTGCATTGTGTGATTTAAAAGTCTGTATTAAATTTAAGCATTCCATTGTAAAAATAGCTGTCTACATGAGATTATAGACAAAAATTGTGCAGGTAAAATTCTGATTAAGTTATGTAATTTTGGGTATGAATTGTGTATGACCAAATAAAATTTAAAAAATAAAGCAAAGCATGATTAATTAGAGGAATGAGGGATCTAAGAAAAAAGAAGGAGAGAGGTAGAAGGTGTAAGAAAGAAGAGGGAGAGGTAAGGAAATTATAAAGGGTAAGAATGCGAAACATTGGGAGATAAACTTTGAAGAACATCAATAAAATTTTGTATACTGATTGCTTGACTCTGAGTAACGGGAAGGAATGCGTTAAAATACACATTCTTATTTAGATTAGAATCTACCCCACCCGATCAACGCCGCGTAACCTGCTAGTATTACATAAAATTATAATGTATTTGCTTTACCTGCAGTCACATTGTGAAACTATCCTTATCTCAGCTCTATTGATTTCTCAGCTTTACATACCTTCACAATTATTACTTTTGCAAACTTTATTAAGAAATTTGTTTCAAACCCGATTATAAAGCATTCGCAATGAAGAGACATTTTTGTATGCAAAAAATTAATGGCAGACTTAAAATCAAGTAATTTGCTCTCAAATATTTAAAAAGACATGTGTATTTAATATTTCAGCTCATACATACATACACATAAAGATTTGCATCTATTAATTTTAATTGAGCATATTATTCATTAAAAGTTTCCGCAAAACTTGTCAACTATTTATGTTTGTATGTATGTGTGCATTGCCTGCAGCAGAAAGATTTTTAGTCTATTTTCACAGTAAAATAACAACAAAAGATTAAAGTCACAATAACAACAAAACATAAATAAAACAAGTAAGGAAGTCTAAGTTCGGGTGTAACCGAACATTGCATACTCAGCTGAGAGTTTTGGTGACAAAATAAAGGAAAACCACCATTTAGCAAAATGAACCTAGGGTACCCCTGGAATGTGTTTTTATACTATGGGTTTCAAATGGAAGGTATTAAAGAGTTGTTTAAAAGGGAGTGGGACATAGTTCTATATGTGGACGCCATTTCAGGATATCGCCATAAAGGTGGACCAGGGGTGACTAGAATGCGTTTGTACGATATGTGTATCAAATGAAAGGTGTTAATGAGTATTTTAAAAAGGAAGTGGGCCTTAATTCTATATGTGGACGCCTTTTCGAGATATCGCCTTAAAGGTGGACTATGACGATATAGGTATCAAATTAAAGGTATTAATGAGGGTTTTAAAAGGGAGTGGCCCTTAGTTGCATATATGTGAAGGCGTTTTCGAAATATTGAACAAAATGTGGACCAGATGACCCAGGACATCATCTGTCGGGTACCGCTAACTAATTTAAATATGTAATACCACGAACAGTATTCCTGCCAAGATTCCAATGGCTTTTGATTTCGCCCTACAGAACTTTTTCATATTCTTCTACTTAATATGGTAGGTGTCACACCCATTTTACAAAGTTTTTGCGTCAATAAACCCATCCAAATACCATGTTTCATCTCTTTTTTTCATATTTGGTATAGAACTATGGCATTTTTTTCATTTTCTCGTAATTTTCGATATCGAAAAAGTGGGCGTGGTCATAGTCGGATTTTGGCCATTTTTTATACCAAGATAAAGTGAGTTAAGATAATTACGTGGACTAAGTTTAGTAAAGATATATCGATTTTTGCTCAAATTATCGTATTAGCGGCCGAGCGGAAGGGCAGACGGTCAACTGTATATAAAAACTGGGCGTGGCTTCAACCGATTTTGCCCAATTTCACAGAATTGTATTTTGTTGCACCATATCATTACTGGAGTTGAATGTTGACATAACTTACTTATATACTGTAAAGATATAACATTTTTTGTTAAAATTTGACATTAAAAAAATTTTTTTTAAAAGTGGGCGTGTTCGTCATGCGATTTCACAAATTTTTATTTAGCATATAGATAGTAATAGGAGTAACGTGCCTACCGAATTTCATTATGATATCTTCAACAAATGCCAAATTACTGCTTGCAAAACTTTTAAATTACCTTCTTTTAAAAGTGGGCAGTGCCACGCCCATTGTCCAAAATTTTACTAATTTTCTATTTTGCGTCATAAGGTAAACGCACCTACCAAGTTTCATCGCTTTATCCGTCTTTTGTAATGAATTATCGCACTTTTTCGGGTTTTCGAAATTTTCGATATCGAAAAAGTGGGCGTGGTTGTAGTCCGATTTCGTTCATTTTAAATAGCGATCTGAGATGAGCGCCCAGGAACCTACATACCAAATTTCATCAAGATACCTCAAAATTTACTCAAGTTATCGTGTTTACGGACGGACGGACGGACATGGCTAAATGAATTTCTTTTTTCGCCCAGATCATTTTGATATATAAAAGTCTATATCTATCTCGATTAGTTTATGCCGTTACGGATTACCGTTATGCGAACAAAGTTAATATACTCTGTGAGCTCTGCTCAGCTGAATATAATAAATATATATTTTAATAGATGATATGATTTGTAATGAAAAGCAAACAGTAAATATCCAAGTACATATAATAATAGACAGTTTCAATAAAAGGTTCGGGTTGTCTGATTAGAGCGTGATATAAGTATTGGCAAAGTTATAAAACTAAAATTTTTCCGGCGTTGTTTAATTTTGGTGTGCAATATAATAATCATCGCGGATAAATGAAAAACCGAATTTTTAGCTTTTGTAATTATTTCTTTATTTTAAAATTAGCTCTGTGAACTCTGCTCAGCTGAGTATAAAAATGATTGTTTGAACTGCTTCGAAGGTTGCAAGAACCGTTGGCATAAGTGCATAGTGTCTCATGGGGATTACTTTGAACGAGACAAGATAGATATTCATGAATAAATAAACAATTTTTGAAGAAACACAAAATTCGCGATACTTTTTGAACACACCCCGTTTATCAAAAATATGGTTGGTCATACTCTATCCATATTGGAATCACAACAATATTCGATGATTAACTGGGTGGATGTCTCCGTTGATATTACTGAAACCATTCTTCGGATAGCGATGAAAATTATCTTATGGCATTTCTTTTCTGGAAAAGAATTTAGCCTCATGTTGCACAGTTCAATTCTTAATTTTGAACAAAAACATCTTCCGTTATGTTAATGGCTCTTTTTGTAGGTAATGAGAACCCATTTGTTATTTGGTGGAAATATATTTGAAAGGATCACACAAACTCACGGCAGAACTGAGAAAAACCAACAGGGTGGCAATTTTTCAAGTAAAGAAAATGCCACTAATTATACTGTAAGGAATTTTGGGAAATTCCGCTTATTTGAAATCTTCTACTAACATTCGAATCGCTAAATTGTTGAATAAATCACTCCAATATTCAATATTGCAAACTGGTCTTTATTTAGAATACTTTGAGAGTAGTACTTCACAATTATACTTCACAACCAATAGCTTGCTTAAATCAAAACTGATTACTGATTACTCAGCTTGCGCTGCTTTTATACCCTCCGTTGCTTCCTTCGCATATTTCTCCTACGATCTAGACGTTTCATTTTACCATCTATATACATGCATATTTGCAGTTTAGGTTTTTCTTATAGCCATATGCGGGTGTATGTGTGAGTAACTACTTCGGCTGATTACTACAGTGTGTGTGAGAATCTCTTCGTTGGCTTGTACATAAATAGTGCTTTCCTTAACATGTCCGAAGTGTCGTTGCTTGCTGTTTTGTTTCTGTTATTATTTGCTAACAGCTTAGTGATGCTAATATTCGTCACACTACTTTTCATTCATCTCAACATGCTGTAAATCCGTTACAAAGCATTTGAAAAATATGTAGGACCTTGAGGACCTCATGTAGACTGAATAGTTCCGTAGTGTTCCCAGAAGTTTGTTTGACGATCAAAATGAAAAACCCTATCAAACACCAGGTCCAATGTTATAAAATAATTCCGTTCTCTTGGCAAATACTAGAAGCTTTCAAGCACCTATGCCACTTGCTGCTTCTAAATCTGACAGCCGCATTACTCCCACTAGCTGGCATCGTAGCCTGGCAAGCGCAGGGCACGAGCACAAACCGTGCTCCATCGTTTCTTCCTCCAACCCACACTTCCTACATCTGCCAACTGACCAGGCCTTATTTAAAAGCATGTGACGCCAGAAGGAAGTGCCAAGTCAGAATACCCGTCACAAGTCTGCAGTCCTCTCTTTTTAATGATGCAAGTAATTTTGTTAATTTAAGGTTGTAAAACCTACACATGAACTTCGGAACTTTGCAGCCCCTCATTTGGGCCTACGTCTTTTCCGCTTGGTCGTTCATGTGCATCTTTTGTCTTCTCTTTATATTTCCCAATCTAATTGGGATGTCTAGCTTGGAGTGATGCGCATTTTTTCATATGGTTCATCTGCTTTTTCTTTCCCATCTATTACCATATGCCCTGGGACCCTATATAGATTTATTCTTCTTCCTATCCTGATTCTTTCCATGGATTTTTTACACTCTACCACATTTTAAGATGCTGTATGTTTCGCGAGATTATTGCCTTTATTGCTGCTTGGCTGTCAATATAAAATTTGACGCGGCTGCAGTTTTAGCTATTTTCTCATCTATTCCTATGTCATGATGCCGACTTGTAGTATCTATTTGTTTCTGTATCAGCACAGTATACCCCAGATCCTACTCCTTTCACTACTTCGGAACTATCGGAGTAGATGTTTATCTGCTCGTCCGCTATTTGGGCACCCTTGCGCCAACCATCCACCCCTATTATGGCACAATTACGGAATCAGGTAGTCTTTTTGTGGTGAGGGTATTGTACTATGACCGTGTGGTCTGACCACAAGCTTCACCGAGACACTGAAGCTCATTTTATTCTTGCTATGTTCATTGTCACCAAATCTATAGGGGAAATGTGCCGAATGGCAATCCGTGCAGCCTTAGGGGTTGTCGGGGCTCCCTTTATGCCGAGAATTGATAGCCTGAAGGTTCTTTTTTATGTAGCTCTCTACTAAAGAAAAATGTAAAACCTTCACAAATTTAATATCTTTATGTATATTAGGGCGGCTCGATTTAAAATCGCTCATTGCTCTGCTCGTATTCTAGGGATCAAAATAAGAAACTTTGCCGAAGGAACCATACCTCTAAAACGAATTCTGATATCCCCCCCTTTGGGTCGAAATTTTGGGTAGGGGCAATTTCAATTCTACCTGCTGTGTCTTGTGGTGGCTTAAAAAAAACAACACAAGCAATTTTACGATCTGCAATTGTGTCACAGTGATACCTTCATTTTTTAAAACGGTAGAATAAAAAACCCACACAACTATGTTTACGACATGCAAATGCATCACAGTGATGCCTTGGTTTTAAAAGGGGGTTGTAAAAACGCTAATTTCTAATAATTTTTTTTAATTTATTTTCTATTACTAAGTTAAATTCATTTTTTCATTTACATATGTTCTGACTAAATAAATTTCTAAACAGAAAAATAAACTCCAAAAAGAAAAAAACATAGGCATTTCAAAGTGGGATTTTTCAAAATTTGACCCTACGACCCAAATGGGGGGACATCAGAATTCGTTGTAGAGGTATGGTTCCTTCCGCAAAGTTTCTTATTTTGATCCCTAGAATATGATTTTCACAGAGAAATGGGCGATTTTTTGCCTCCCCACAAATCGACCCGGCCTAATGTATATACTACTTACGTAGAAAATACAACATAAAGGTACTGCGAAAAAGCCTCCGTATGATTCGAAAACACTTCCCGACAATCCGGAAATTAGTATTGAAAAAACTCGAATAGATCCCAAGCCATTGCGTACGCAGTCGAAAAATAGTCTGGAGATAAACCCGCAATACCTATAGAAGGAAATATACAGTATTTTTGAAAAAGATGGTCTCCAATGCTCTCCTGAAATACTTTGTTTGAACTGATCCCTGAATGGCCCGGTACCGTAGCAATTTTTTCTATATAATCCTCAAACAGTTTATATGATTCTCGAAATGGGTCCGAAAACATACCCGAAATCATCTCGAATTTATCCTGAAAGTCATACCAAAATAGTCTCGAAATTTTCCAGATATGATTCTAGAAAAATCCAAAATGGTATAAAATTATCACAAATAGTCTCGTACTGATCATCAAATAGCACCAAACTAATCCCTGGAAATAGTCCCGGATGGAGCTTTACAGCCGTTGTGGCTTGATTGAGTCACAAAAGGATTAAGAAAACTATTCAAAAATAACTCTTCCAAACAAAAAATATCCTGTTTAAACTACCGGACTTTTGGTTTTCTGCATGAGAAATTTCAATCTGTTCAGACCCAAGGACACACGTCTGGGCATCTGGACCTACATCCAAAGCTCCACATTTATAATATTAATAAGGTCAGATTTTCGAGTTTTTGGCTATATCTTTTCGAGCCAATATATCGAGTTATAGTAACAAAGTTACGGAAACAAAACCTCATGAGCCTCTATTTTTATACTCAGCTGAGCAGAGCTCACACAGTATATTAATTTTGTTCGCATAACGGCATAAACTAATCGAGATAGATATAGACTTCTATATATCAAAATGATCTGGGCGAAAAAAGAAATTCATTTAGCCATGTCCGTCCGTCCATCTGTCCGTAAACAAAATAAATTGAGTAAATTTTAATTTAAGTGCGATTATTCATTACCAAAGACGGATAAAGCGATGAAATTTGGCGAAAAAAGCTTTCACGACATTGTACGCATGCAAAATTATGTTATGATGCACATGGGGCCTATCACCCAAACTCAATAAGAGGGTAATAACGGCAATACTTTACTATGGGGTCCTTGTTTGGTGGACCCCCACACAAAAAAAGCACGTTAAAAAAAACTAAAGTGTGTATGCCCCGAAAGCAACAGCACGCGCCTGCTGGCCTAATGGCCAAAAATATCATTTTAGCTACTGGAAAAAGGCTTAAGGTCCCTGGGCTGCTCGAGTGCAGGCCATATGGTCAGAGCAGTAAAGCGCCATCTAATATTGAGCATTCGCCATCGGAATGTATGGTCCGTTCCTGAATGGAAGAACGTACTATACACTTGTTTGCCGATTATTCCAAATTTACCAAAGAGGTCGGGTCTGCTGTGTACTGTATCGATCTAGAAATAAAAAGATCCTACAGGATGCCATATTATTGTGGCGTCTTTCAGGCTTAAGCTGCAGCCGTGCCAATATATACATGTATTGATAGTCAGACTGCGATTAAGACAATAATCTCGCACGGTACTTCATCAAAAAGTGTTCTGGAATGCAAAGAAGCATTGGAAAAAATTTGTTCAGGCTGGACCAAATATCTGTACTGGGTTCCCGTTCATAAAAAGATAGAGGGTAACGAAAAGGCCAATGAGTTGGCAAAGGGCGATGCAGCACACAAATGCGTGGACAGAAGCGCGGGGCTCATGTGCAAATCTTATTGGGCTCACAAAGTGGCTCATATCTTTTTAAAGAGATCACGATGGGCAATAATAACTGGACACTGCCTTCTGGAATCGCACGCTTATAAGTTAGGTTAGTAACGGCAGATGTAGGAAGTGCGAAATGCAGGAGGAAACGGTTGAGCACGTTTTGCAATCGTGTCCTGCGCTGGCCACATCAAGGCTCCAATTATTAGGGCCGGCAGAGTAGCCAAGTATCGAGTTAGCAATTAAGCTAGGTCCTAGAAAAAGTTCTAGTATTTGCAGGAGGACGCAGTTATTCTATAACATAAGTCCTGATACTTGATTGGGGTCCTTACGTTTGGGTGTAAAACAAATACTGGTAGCACTATGGACACAGTCAGGCTACGTCAGGTCTTTATTGGCCGGTCAGTTCAACCTAACCTATTGAATTTTTTATTTTCGACATATTCTTGTACAGTCTAATGTACAGGGACATGTTTTTGCACAAGCATAAAATATTCAACTACTAAATCTATTAGATTTTGCAGTATTAAATGGTTATCAATCAAAATCAATTATGCGGCTTATGGGTAACTAAAACTGAAGTTGTCTATTTTAATGCATCCTACATGCTAAATATATATGTATGTATATATAAGGAAGAAAATATATAAGGCTTTGTGTGCGCATAGCAATAACAAAGTAAACTTTCATATTCAGTGGCAAAATAATTAAAACAGATTAAATAAAATTGATAAATGAGCTTTAGCAGACGACGGAACACATTAATCAGATTTTACAAGTGGGTGTAAATTAAATAATGAAGTAAAGGGATGCATTGGGGGAGGGCTAGCAGATGATGATGATAACATAATTTAAATAAGTAAGGAAGGCTAACTTCAGGTGTAACCGAACATTACATACTCAGTTGAGAGCTTTGGAGACAAAATAAGGGAAAATCACCATGTAAGAAAATGAACCTAGGGTAACCCTGGAATGTGTTTGTATGACATATGTATCAAATGGAAGGTATTGAAGAGTATTTAAAGAGGGAGTGGGCCACAGTTCTATAGGTGGACACCATTTAGGGATATCGCCATAAAGATCGGCCAGGGCTGACTCTAGAATTTTTTTGTACGATATGGGTATCAAACGAAAGGTGTAAATGAGTATTTTAAAAGGGAGTGGGCCTTAGTTCTATATGTGGACCAGGGGTGACTCTAGAATGTGTTTGTACGATATGGGTATCAAATTAAAGGGATAATGGGGTTTTAAAAGGGAGTGGTGGTAGTTGTATATGTGAAGGCGTTTTCGAGATATCGACCAAAATGTGGACCAGGTGACCCAGAACGTCATCGGTCCGGCACCGCTAATTTATTTATATATGTAACAGCACGAATAGTATTCCTGCCAAGATTCCAAGTGCTTTTGTTTTCGCCCTGCAGAAATTTATCATTTTCTTCTACTTAATATGGTAGATGTCACAACCATTTTACAAAGTTTTTTCTATAGTTATATTTCACATCCATAAACCAATCCAATTACCATGTTTCATCCCTTTTTTCATATTTGGTATAGAATTATGGCATTTTTTTAATTTTTCGTAATTTTCGGTATCGAAAAAGTGGACGTTTTCGTAGTCGGATTTTGACCATTTTTTATACCAATGCAAAATGAGTTCACATAGGTGCGTGAACTGAGTTTAGTAAAGATATATCGATTTCGGCCGAGCGAAAGGACAGTCGGTAGACTGTGTATAAAAACTGGGCGTGGCTTCAACCGATTTCGCCCTTTTTCACAGACAACAGTTATCGTCCTAGAATCTAAGCCCTTACCAAATTTCACAAGGGTTGGTAAATTTTTGTTCTACTTATGGCATTAAAAGTATCCTAGACAAATGAAATGAAAAAGGGCGGAGCCACGCTCATTTTTAAATTTTCTTTCCAAATTTCATTATGATATCTTCAACGACTGCCAAATTACAGCTTGCAAGAATTTTAAATTACCTTCTTTTAAAAGTGGACGGTGCCACGTCCCTTGGCCAAACTTTTACTAATTTTCTATTCTGCGTCATAAGTTCAACCCACCTACCAAGTTTCATCGCTTTAACCGTCTTTGGTAATGAATTCTCGCACTTTTTCGGTTTTTCGAAATTTTCGATATCGAAAAAGTGGGCGTGGTTATAGTCCGATATTGTTCATTTTAAACAGCGATCTGAAGTGAGTGCCCGGGAACCAACATACCAAATTTCATCAAGATACCTCAAAATTTGCTCAAATTATCATGTTAACGGACGGACGGACATGGCTCAATCAAATTTTTTTTCGATACTGATGATTTTTATAAATAGAAGTCTATATCTATCTCGATTCCTTTATACCTGTACAACCAACCGTTATCCAATCAAAGTTAATATACTCTGTGAGCTCTGCTCAACTGAGTATCAACACACAACGCACGGTGGGGTATTTGATCAATCAAGCTGGGCAAAACTCGATTTTTCAAAATAATCCAATTTTCTTTTTTAATATACTCCCTGGCGTTTCTAGATGTCGAGTAAACAGTATACATACCCCTGTCTGCAAAGTCAACCCAGCTAGCCACGCACATCTAAAATTACATAAAAATTGTGTGCAATTCGATGTATTTTTGGATTAAAAAGCAATATACCCTTCTAACCTAAATACTTGTACACTTGTTTAGCGTTAATCAAATCTAATTACATTTTCTTTTAGGACTGGTAAATGTGTCTTTAATTCATTTGTTAGATATTTTATACCGCATGTTTTAACTGAGTTATTTTACTTGAAATACTAACACTTTTCAATACTAATTTTTTAAAAACCGTGCAAACAAAAGATATATCTTTTTTCATGGCATATCATGTCAGTAATTTTTTGGCGATGCATAAGCTTGTGTTTGTTTCAAAGTTTAATAACAAAAACGGCTGCGCATACCCGAAATTTTTTGTGTGGTGCTCAATTTTGTAAGATACTGATACCCTTATTGGCATACCTCATGTGCTTTGCACACAGAGTATATTAACTTTGACTGGATAACGGTTGGTTGTACAGGTATTAAGGAATCGAGATAGATATAGACTTACATAGATCAAAATTACCAGTATCCGTCCGCCGGTTAGCACGATAACTTGAGTAAGTATTGTGATATCTTCACCAAATTTGGTACACTAGCTTATCTAGACCCAGAATAGATTAGTATTGAAAATGAGCGAAATCGGATGATAACCACGCCCACTTTTTATATATATAAAATTTTGGAAAACCCAAAAAACCCGATAATTTAGTAAATAATACATCTAAAATGTTGAAATTTGACACGTGGACTGATATTGAGACTATTGATAAAAAATTTTTAAAATGGTCATGGCACCGCCCAATAATAAGCTTTATCTTAGCAAAAAATAGTTTTGAATCAATGATATTTCACTTGTCAAATTTTATTGTAAGAGGAAATGTTGGGACATTTTTTTTTGAACGGGCGGTGCCACGTGTTATGTAGAAAAGTAATTTATCTGAAATGAAATATACAATTGAATGTCGCGCTGAGTATATAAAGTTCAGTTACACCCGAACTTAGACACCTTTACTTGTTTTAACTTAAAAAAGGTAATACCATATCGATGTACAAAATTTCATTCAAATCGTTTGAGCCGTTTCCGAGATGATAGTGGATATAAAAAGAAATATAAAAAAGAAAATTGACACTTTAAAGTTGTGATGTCCTAAAAATTGGCATTGTTTCCCTTTACAGATTTTTGTACAACTGGTTACATCGTAGGTGGTTCTGAAATGGGCCATAATTAATTAATTTAAACTCAAGAATACATTAGTTGGTAAAAAAGGTTGCTACCAGCTTTCCCACTCTGTATCCGATTAGCAACAATTCGGAAGTAGTCATTAAAGCTTTGGTGTGAAACTGTAGCTTTGCGCTGGTGTCTTTCACTTTTTCTGCAGAGAAAGCTTGTCTCTGGTAAAATTTAATCTTATTTAATTTTGGTTTGCCAATTCACCTATTCCAGATATGACAGAACTTTAGACACTCGTCTTAGAGCCAATGATGTGATCTGCATATCTCAGAAACTATACGATTTTATAACACACTGCATTATCGCCTCGCTTGGTTTTACATGGATTGGAGAACTCCCAACTCTCTTTATAGCGGCGACGTTCGCCTGGAAGACAGTTCAGTGATCGCGCAGCGTAAATCTTCGGCCAACACCAATCTCATGGCCGTATACTTCTCCCCCAACCCTCGCGTACAGCCTGGAAGCATCCGCTAATAGCTTTATCAGACTCCCGTCCCGTATTAATGCGCAAATTCTTTCATCATTGAGGAAATATGAGTGGTGAATATGGAAACAGTAGCGGAAGCTGGCTCCCATTAGTCTGTGCTGCCAGAGATGAAGTCGAATTCGGTCAGCATGCTGAAGTGGCCGTAACTAAGAAACTTATAGCCCACGAAGCTGAATTTCCGCCTTGGCCGAAGCCATTTAGCCCACGATGTAAACTGGCACAGATTCAACAATGCGTCTAGTTCCAATTTAGGTGTTGTACAAAGAGATCCGCTTATTCTAATCATCACCAATTGCGGCACAGCTTCCACCCTATTGACCATGGAAGAACGCCATAGAAGATAGTAGGTTTGGCCATCATACCGTACGTCCAATGTACTCCCCTTGGAGAGAGAGAGCGCGAAGCGTTTATTAATTTGCTAATGCCAGTGGTAAAAGGCGACCGAAGCGTTCCTAGCCCTGGTCTTTTCATTAAGCTTCCACCTCGCAGACAAAAATAATCACAACGTACTAAGAATTGTCAGACAGTACCAGCGGTACTATCCAAATAGTGGTCTAAACTCAGGAATCTTGTACAAGTGTGTAAACAAAACTACCTTATTTTTGCTAGGGTTGAAAGCTAATTTACATGATTCCGACGTTTACAAGAATTGCCATGTCATGAGCAAAAGGCAATCACTTGACCCACAACAGTAATAGAAGGCGTCCAAAGACTTCTGTGACGCCCTGCTGAAAAGATTAATCACAAGCTGCTAAGACCTGTCAGACAGCACTAGCGGTACCATCCCAATAGTGGCATAAATATGGGATTCTTGTATAAGTGCTAAAACAAAAGGAAATTAATTTTGCTTGGATTGAGAGCTAATTCACATGATTCGGACCAGCTGGTAACGCCTATAAAACACCCGCAATGTTGTCAGAAAAAAATGACAGCAATAACGTCAGCGAAAGCTAAAACGCTTAAAGCTTTTAAACGGTTTTATTTAGGTTGACTTGGCAGGCTGCACGGCTGCAAGGCCGGCCGTTGTGAACGAATTTTGTAATTAAAATTTAAGTAACTTCCTGATAAGTTGCAAGCTTGAAACTTGGAATATAGTTTAGAACCCGATGACAATGCAATAATAAGAAAAAAATCGCCGCTAGGTGGCGCAAGGATCGAGATATTCACAAAAATTTTATTTGTGGTCCGATTTGGTTCATATTTGAAACACATAATACATACAAGAATAGAAAGCGAGCTATGAAAAAAAATTGCCGCTAGGTGGCGCAAGGATCGAGATATTCTCAAAAATCGTATTGTTGGTCTGATTTGGCTCATATTTGGAACTCATAATACATACAAGGATAGAAAGCGACCTATGAAAAAAATTGCCGCTAGGTGGCGCAAGGATCGAGATATTCACAAAAATCGTATTTGTGGTCCGATTTGGCTCTTATTTGGAACACATAACACATACAAGAATAGAAAGCGACTCGCCGCTAGGTGGCGCAAAGATCGAGATATTAAAAAAATCGTATTTACGGTCCTATTTGGTCCATATTTGGAACACATATTACATACATGAATAGAAAGCGACCTATGATGTCCGATTTGGCTCCTATTTGGAACAAATATTACATACAGTCCGGTAGAAGTAACATTAAAATATTTTGGAGTTGGAGGAGGGACAAGCATACATGGCGCAGAGTCGAGTAAAGTCTCTGGAAGGATTATGTATTGAGGACTTAGATTGTAACAAATTGTCAGGAAAGAGTCCTTGTAATAATGAATCACTAAATGAACTAAATAGAATGGGAAATAAGAGGCAATTAAATAAAGACTAAAAATAAAAAAAAAAATTATTAAAAAAAATGTTTAAGTTAAAAGGTTTTATTGAAACCAATACTTACATGAAGTAATAATAATACTAAAAGCTAGAAAATAATTAGGTAGGTCCTAGGTACTAGGCATCACACTCCTCATCAATCTAGGGCGTTGATCAGACAATTAAATAAAAGCGTTGGACGTGTCAAATTTCTATTGATAGTCATAAGTAAGACCAACTGAACCTTAATCAGGTTATGCTACGCCTCACATTTTCAGAAATTTCACGCGCTCAACGCTTTTATTTAATTGTCTGATCAACGCCCTAGATTGATGAGGAGTGTGATGACTAGTACCTAGCTTTTAGTATTATTATTACTTCATGTAAGTGTTGTTTTCAATAAAACCGTTTAACTTAAACATTTTTTTTAGTTATTTTTTTTTTTTCTTATTAATGTCCTCTGAGCCTTTTCTTTTGCTATATTGAATTTTTTTTTGTCTGTCAATATTTTAGTTGAGTTGCTCTTGTTGAACGTTCTGAAGCAAGTCATTTATTTCCTCGACCCAGAGCAGGATAAAGGACATGCTCTTACGGAATTAGCCTTCTAACCTTTATCTGCGCCATTTTCCCACTCCGCTCTGCCGCTACTTTTCTTCCGCTCAACAATCTGCTAACAAATATTACCATAGTCGATTAGCTCCTATTGTTGAGAGAGCCCTTTCAATTACCACTACTAGGACATTGTTGAAGGATCATTATATGTCAATAAACGCACCTGGCGCAAATTATTTTCTCGACGGACTCATATATCAATTGGACAACCGATTGTATACCCACGGTAGGAGTTTCACCCAAAATTACTCACGAGGAGTCGTATACCTAACATAAAGATGCATTAGGTGTAACAGTTTTTTTAAAGCATATATGATATCCTGGTTGGCCTTAAACTCTTAGTAGAGAGGTGATAGCTTTTACCCACCTTCAGAATGAAGTTGTCTTTGACAAACTCAATTAAATGAAGCCGGTGCGCCCATTGGATTACTAATGGCCTCATTGGGGTATATAGTGCTGCGTCTTGGCTCGGTACTGCCACGTAACAGCACATCTGAGCTTTTTAGTAATAATAAGAAAAAAAACAGAAGACCAAGGAACTACGCTGTAATGCAAGCGAACGGCCATAATCACACCTGACAGATTGTTAAGTAAAGCACAGCAATAAATTTTCATAGAAAGTGACGGTGACATTTACGATGTTAAAGGTGAAAGGCAAAGAAAATGAGCAATAATTGTAATGCAAGCAAATACATAAAGAGAAAAAATGATTTACAGCTCATTTAAAAGGAAGTGCTTACATGTGCAATGTGCTGCATTGTTCTACGCGATTACCAGACAGAATTTACTTATTATTTCCATATGCCGCACAAAGAAACAAAGGCTCTATGATTGAAACAAAGAAAATTTATTTTGTGCTTAAATCGTAAATATGTATTAATGTAAATATCAATGCATACGCATATTTACAAAAGTATGCGCGTTTGTAAAAACGCATATACACTCACGGTAAAAAAAAAAGCAGTCGACAATTATTTCCATCTTACAGTATTTTTACGGTCACTGCAGATACGCAAGGAACGTTTTAGTTCTTGTGAACAATATTGATAATACTTCACCTCATGTGGTGATATGTTCAGACAAAAAAGTTAGTAAGCCCCTAGCAGTTTTCGTAAAAGCAACGATATATAATAAAATTAATAGTGTTATTCTTAAGAAAGAAATTTACACAAATGTCTGCAAACCGCAAATAACCCGAAATATGAATAGCGTAGGCGATGTACATTGCAATGAATCATCCTTTAGGAGAGTGTGGATAAAATATATAGAATCGGAGACTTAACCCGGTCATTTTAAAAGCGGATGACCACGAAAGGCAACTGAAAGCGATGATAGGGATATTATCAAAGTAGCTCTTCTGAACACATTTAAAATTACTGCAGAAATAAATATGAAAATTAGAATCGCAACGCTTCAACAGCACTTTATGCATGTAAAATAATGCTGGGGTGTACCTGGGGCTTATCGCCCTCTTTTTCTCATTGGATTTTACAGCGATTGTAAGCCCTATCCTGTACTATGGAGTTCTTGTTTGGTGGAAAGCCACACAAAAAGCAACCTACACACAAAAAGCAACCTACCTCAAAAAATTAGAGGGGGTATGCAGACTATCAATGCTTAGCATTACGGGAGCCATGAATACAACCCCGACAGATGCACTGTAAGCCATTCTGCACATTCCACCTGCAGACCTGGTAGGAAAGAACATAGCGATAACAACTGCAACCAGGCTCGGTGCCTCGGGGCAGCTTGAGCACCGACCATACGGCCATAGTACTATAGCGTTATCAATCACAAGACGAACAGATTACCTGATTCCCTATCTGCGCTTCGAGGGCGATCTTAAGTCTACAATAGAGGTGGATGGTTGGCGCAAGGGTGCTCAAATGGTGGACGAGGCGATACATGTGTACACAGATGGTTCCAAAGTAGTGGAAGGAGTAGGGTCTGCGGTATACTGTGCTGATCCGAAAATAAACAGATCCTACAGGCTGCCGGATTACTGCAGCGTTTTCCAAGCGGAAATATTAGCCGTAACCAAAGCAGTAGAAACCCTGGAAGAAAAAAGACCAAGCTGCAATCGTGTTAACTTTTATATTGACAGTCAAGCAGCAATTAAGGCAATAATCTCGCATATCACAGCATCTAAATGCATGTTAGAGTGTAAGCAGTCCCTAGAGAGAATCGGGACAGGGAGAGGCATACATCTATATTGGGTCCCAGGGCATATGAGAGTAGATGGGAATGAAAAAGCGGATGAATTAGCTAAAAAGGGCGCATCCCTTGAAGCTTGCTCCGTAGACGTCCCAATTAGACTGGGCGAAATTAAGCGAAGGCGAGAGGTGCACATGATCGACCAAGCCAGAAAGGCGTGGGTTCAAGCGCGGGGCTGTAAAGTGTCGAAGATTATGCGCAGCTCTTACAACCTTAGACTAACAAAGTTGCTTCTATCATTAAAAAGGGAGGACTGAATACTCATGACGGGTATTCTGACTGGCCACTACCTTCTGGCGTCACATGCCTTTAAATTAGTCAGTGATAGCAGATGTAGGAAGTGCGGGCTGGAGGAGGAAATGATCAGGCACATTCTGTGCCCTTGCCCTGTGCTTGCCAGGCTAAGACTCCAGCTATTAGGAGTGATACAGCTGTCAGATCTGGAAGCATCAAGTGGCTTAAGTCCTAGTCCAGTTTGGTCGTTAAAACAAACTTCTGGTAACACTACGGACTATTCAGTCTATGTGAGGTCCTCATGGACCGGCCAGTTCAACCTAACCTAACCTAGAATCGCAACGGTACAGCGTCTCTTGAGGAAAAATTATTTGATGGCCTATGGCTAAAAAAACCGCTTTCCACCAAAAAAAAGCGGTCACGCGCGCAAATTATTTATTACGAAAACATAAAATGGACAGGGAACGATTGGCTATGATTCATATTATCTTATAAGTGCAAAATTAGGTTTAATCAGTTAAGGTCCTCGATGCGTAGTAAGTCCCAACAATCAGGGAGATTGAGTCAAAACTGCGTTAAGGATTCTCCTTATATATTGGTGTAGTATGCATTAAAAACCACGATAGTTGCTTAGATTTGGGTAATGAGGATTTAAACTGACTCCGTGCCTACATTTACAGCATTCAAGATGGCATCTCACCAAAAATTGGGAGGCTAATCGAGCACGGAAATCTGAACGCAGCTGTGCATCCATATGTTTGTATTTTTGGGGCTTACCACGCATTACGAAACTTAATTGAATATATTAATTTTACGCTAATCAGAGAATAGACTCGTCTCCAGTCGCTCCATGGCCTAGGGGGGAGGGGGGGGGGGGAGGAAGATTGTGGTAAGAAGCTGCTTTTATTCTAGCCAGGGACTATCTAATCATTTTAACTCAAGTGACGGCGGACCATATTTTTTTCATGCTTATCCTATCCTTCACTTCCGCAGAAGTTTCTGGAACAGTTTTAAATGTATTCAGAAGAGCTATCGTGACAATATTCCCATTAACACCTGCAGTAGCCTTTCGTGGTCGTCCACTTCGATAAGAAGGGGATAAAGTCACATGTTCAATATATTTTGTCCAGAATCTCCTTGGGGATAATTCATAATAATGTTCTCCGTCGCACCTTTCATATTATGCGCGATTTGTTCTTTTTGTACTCAGTTGAGCAGAGCTCACAGAGTATATTAACTTTGATTGGATAACGGTTGGTTGTACAGGTATAAAGGAATCGAGATAGATATAGACTTCCATATATCAAAATCGCCAGGATCGAAAAAAAATTTGATTGAGCCAAGTCCGTCCGTCCGTCCGTCCGTCTGTCCCTTAACACGATAACTTGAGTAAATTTTGAGCTATCTTGATGAAATTTAGTACGTAGGTTTCTGGGAACTCATCTCAGATCGCTATTTAAAATGAACGATATCGGACTATAACCACGCCCACTTTTTCGATATCGAAATTTTCGAAAAACCGAAAAAGTGCTATAAATCATTACCAAAGATAAAGCGAAGAAACTTGGTAGGTGAGTTGAACTTATGACGCAGAATAGAAAATTAGTAAAATTTTGAACAATGGGCATGGCACCGCCCACTTTTAAAAGAAGGTAATTTAAAATTTCTGCACGCTGTAATTTGGCAGTCGTTGGAGATATCATGATGAAATTTGGCAGGAACGTTACTCCTATTACTATATGTATGCTTAATAAAAATTTGCAAAATCAGAGAACGACCACGCCCACTTAAAAAAATAATTTTTTTAAAGTCAAATTTTAACAAAAAATTTAATATCTTTACAGTATATAAGTAAATTATATCAACATTCAACTCCAGTACTGATATGGTGCAACAAAATACAAAAATAGAAGAAAATTTCAAAATGGGCGTGGCTCCGCCCTTTTTAATTTAATTTTTCTAGGATACTTTTAATGCCATAAGTCGAACAAAAATTCACCAACCATTGTGAAATTTGGTAGGGGCTTAGATTCTAGGACAATAACTTATTTCTGTGAAAAAGGGCGAAATCGGTTGAAGCCACGCCCTGTTTTTATACACAGTCGACCGTCTGTCCTTCCGCTCGGCCATTAACACGATGATTTGAGCAAAAATCGATATATCTTCCCTAAACTCAGTTCACGTACTTATATGAACTCACTTTGTATTGGTGTAAAAAATGGCCGAAATCCGACTATGACCACGCCCACTTTTTCGATATCGAAAATTACTAAAAATGAAAAAAATGCCATAATTCTACACCAAATACGAAAAAAGGGATGAAACATGGTAGTTGGATTGGTTTATTGACGCAAAATAGAAAAAAACTTTGTAAAATGGGTGTGACACCTACCATACTAAGTAGAAGAAAATGAAAAAGTTCTGCAGGGCGAAATAAAAAACCCTTGAAATCTTGGCAGGAATACTGTTCGTGGTGTTACATATATAAATAAATTAGCGGTAACCAACAGATGAGGTTCTGGGTCACCCTGGTCCACATTTTGGTCGATATCTGGAAAACGCCTTCACATATACAACTACAACCACTCCCTTTTAAACCCCAAATTAATACCTTTGATTTGATAACCATATCGTACAAACACATTCTAGAGTCACCCCTGGTCCACATTTATGGCGATATCTGGAAAAGGCGACCACTTATATAACTAAGGCCCACTCCCTTTTCAAATACTCATTAACACCTTTCGTTTGATACCCATATTGTACAAACGCATTCTAGAGTCACCCCTGGTCCACATTTATGGCGATATCTGGAAAAGGCGACCACCTATACAACTACCACCACTTCCTTTAAAACCCTCATTAATACCTTTAATTTAATACCCATATCGTACAAACAAATTCTAGGGTCAGCCCGGATCCTCCTTTATGGCGATATCCCTAAAAGGCGTCCACCTATAGAAATATGGCCCACTCCCTCATAAAATACTTTTTAATACCTTTCATTTGTTACACATGTCATACAAACACATTCCAGGGTTTCCCTCGGTTCATTTTCCTACATGGTTATTTTCCCTTATGTTGTCACCATAGCTCTCAACTGAGTATAAAATGTTCGGTTACACCCGAACTTAACCTTCCTTACTTGTTATACAATTATGTTAATTTTTTCTCTAAAGATAAAACTATTACTTATATGAAACATAGTTGATTTTATGGAAACTTCTGGGGACTTTCTAACTTTCTCACTTTAAGATACCAACTAATGAGTTAAAGAATTATCGATGTTAACCACAATAACTAAAAAGTTTTGTTATGCAGCTAAAGTGACTGTAAAAACGCCGTAAGAGAGAACAAATTTTCTTCGGTTTTTTTTTTCACCGTAAGTGTATATGTGCATTCAATTATAGATATTTGTATGTGTGTGTGTGTGTAGTATGATGTAGCATTGGTGTACACAACTGCACGCATTCACGCTGGACTGTGGCTAAACCGCTTAACGCTCACTTTCGAGGTTTATGGCACTCGCCTGCTGTGTCTGACGGGTAAGGACATATGTTCAGTGTTCACAGTTATTGCTATACACATACATATGCACATACATATATTTACATACGCACATTATTTATTCCGATCAATAATGTACGCAAAATCAAATTGGTTAGCTCAGTATTGAACGCTGAAGCGTTGCTAAAACAACTTCGCGTAATAATTCCATTGAAAATTTTTGAAATTAACTGGCTTAAAGTATTGAAGCAAAGTTAAAAGTGAATTAAAGTGGGTAAATTTTTTTATAATTCAAAGTAGAACTGAAAAATTTTTTAGTGAGGTTTAGTGAAAGTGCGCTTTATAAACGATTGTTTGTATGTGAAACAATCTTTCATTTTTGTATTTTGTTGCACCATAGCATTACTGGATTTGAATGTTGACACAATTTATTTATATACTGTAAAAATATTAAATTTTTTGTTAAAATTTGACTTTTGAAATTAGTCTTTAAGTGGGCGTGTTCGTCATCGGATTTTGCTAATTTTTATTTAGAACAAATATAGTAATAGGGCTAACGTTCCTGCCAAACTTCACCATAACATCCTCAACGACTGCCAAATTACAGCTTGCAAAACTAAATTAAATTACCTTCCTTTTAAAGTGGGCGGTGCCACGCCCATTGTCCAAAATTTTACTAATTTTCTATTCTGCATCATAAGGTCAGCCCACGTACCAAGTTTCATCGCTTTATCCGTCTTTGGTAATGAATTATCACACTTTTTCGGTTTTTCGAAATTTTCTATATCGAAAAAGGGGGCGTAGTTATAGTCCGCTTTCGTTCATTTTAAATAATAATCTTAGGTGAGTGCCCAAGAACCTGCATACCAAATTTTATTAAGATACCTTATAATGTACTCAAGTTATCGTGTTTAGGGACAGACGGAGGGACGGACGTACTTGGCTAAATGAATTTCTTTTTTCTTCCAGATAATTTTGATATGTACCTAGATGTCTATATCTATCTCAATTAGTTTATGCCGTTACGGGGTACCGTAAAATAAATATATGTACTCTGTGAGCTCTGCTCAGCTGAGTATAAAAATGGGAATTTATTTTCACTGCTATCTTCGTGTTTGCTGCTGTAAATTATTCTTTAGGTTAATTATTTAGTTTAACAAAATCGAAAATTTCGAATATTAACATAAATTTGTCCATTTTGTGAGCTTTTTAGATTGTCAACAAAATTCGAATAATCAGCGGACACTTTACAACACTGAACAAACTTACATTGACTTTTGGACTTCGTTTAACTAAAATCAACAAAAAATCACATTCGCTTACTCATGCACTCACACACTTACATTTGTAAAATCGCATTAATTATTTGCGAACAATAATGCGAAACAGAAGAAATAAGCGCAAAATAATTATTAGCAAATTTTTAGTAATTTCTCACGCTATTTCAGCAAAGTGGCTGTGCCAAAATTCAGCTACCGTTAGCTTTTTCAAGTGCCACTGCCAACAACAAATCACGCTGTTTTTGCATATGTATGTATTTGTACATATATGCAATGTAGCGTAGTGATGATAATCATGGTACATTTGTACTTTTTTTGGTACATTTCACTTTCCGAAAGTACGTTGGTACTACATTGACAAATTTAGTACATTTTTGTAAAATACAGCACTACACTTCAAGTCATTTGCAAAGCAGCTGTGAATGTACAGAAAAATGTTTAAATTTTTCGAAGAAAATATATAGTTAAGTTGTTTTGTTGCCGAGCACAATTTGCCATTTGCAATTATGGAGCATTTAAATATGCTTATGGAAAATAGCATAACTGAACTACGTAGTGGACCTTTTTTTCCCGAGCCCAAATCCTATCGAAAAATGGTTGGCGCGATATTGGTTAACTATCGTCCTTACAAATCGACCCAACCCAATATGTATATCAACAAATTTGGCAGTTTCGATTCAAATTTTTGATAAAAAGTGCATTGATAGATTTTTAGATTTGATACCTGTGACCGATAGTAGCACGGAGGGCATTTTTAATGCCATTATTAAATCTTTGAAAGACAATTCAATACCACTTGAAAAACTAATTGGTTTCACTACCGACAATTGCTCGGTCATGATGGTAGCAAAAAGCGGAGTACAAGCAAGGCTGAAGCAAGTTGTTCCAAATCTGTTTGTTAATGGACGTGTTTGTCACATTTTAAATTTAGCTTCAATGGCCACTTTTGATGTATTTCGCAACAAAATTGATAAATCTTTAAAAGACGTAAACTACGATTTTTGTAGCAGCCCCCTTAGGAGGGCAGACTTTAAGAGTTTTCAAGAACATTTCGGTACAGAAATGCATGTTATACTAAAGTACGCCTCCAGAAGATGACAAGCAGTCATAGATAGAATTCTTGAGCAATGGGATACCCTCAAGTATTATTTTAATCTTTACGTATTTGAAAATAAAAGCAGTAATCAAAATATTAATGTTATATCTGAAATTTTTCAAAGTCCTATTCATAAAGTATATTTTACATTTCATTCTTATATTTTAAATAAAATAAATAATGTGAATACAAAAATGCAGTCTGAAAATATTCGCATACATTTACTTATTACCAAATTGAAAATTTTATAAAAAAATCTTATTTAGACTCCAGTCATATTTGTATGTTAAATATTGATTCAGACGAAAATCACTTAATCCCAGATGAAGTTTACTGCGGTGTTAATGTGGATATTATTCTATCAAACAACCTTTTCGAAAAAGATGACGTACACATATTTAAGAGCTGTGCGTAACAATTTTATATACAATTTTGTAGTACTTTATTAAAGAAAGTAAATTTGAATGGTAAAACTTTGTTGTGGGCTATAAAGCTTTCAGCAGAAACTATTTTAAGCGGTGAAACAAATATTGTTATTGTGCCTTTAGTTATGGGCTTGTTTCCGCAATCTGCCTTTGATAAAATAGAGAAAATTAACTCTGAATTTAGAGCTTTAGCAGAGCATGAGAGCCTTAAAAAATTAGAATAGTCAATTCCACAATCATGCACAAAAGTAGAAGTGATATTTTCTATACAAAATTTAATTAAAACTAAGTGTGTTAGAAGGTTTCCTGACTAAAAACAGTTTTTGGATAAAGAAGCAGAATATAGCTCTAGTTTGGTTCAAATTCACATCCGAAGACTTTTGGTACATTTTTGGATGATTTGGTACATTTTTTTTTCCTCGTTTGGTACAAAATGAAAAAAATCCATTTATCATCCCTGATGTAGCGAGCAGCAATTTATGTATGTATGTATAGACGAAGATAGAAGCAAAACGCAAATGCAAAACGAAAAAAAAAATTTATAAAAAAAAATAAAAAATAGCTTACAATGAAAAATCAAAATTGGCAAAAAGTGGATGTGGAGAAATTGTACGCTGGGCAGCAGCTGGCAGTTGGATTTGTGCGCGCGGTGCAAAGTATTTCGCATGGATTTTAACAATTTTTCGTATTCACAATATGCTTGATTTTTGAATAAAATATAAAAAAAATATGGAAATAGAGCAAAAGTATGATCTAAAAGCAATTAAATTAAATAGCTTTTGAAGTTATTTTTTTATGTTTTTTATTTTAAATCTATATATAAATGTATACACAAAAAAATACACATACCAATTACATAAAAAACAGTGCTTCATAAAATATTTACAAAATATACGGAAACCAAAAAAACTCTTAAAAAATATTTAAGCAATACAATAAACACACATAAAAACCGATAAAAACCGAGAAAATATTTAAAATCACCAATTGTAAACAAATCTACTCACAAAAAATGCATTTCACACACAATGAAAAATTATAATAATACAATTAACCCTAGATTTACATATGCAAAAAGTCGATAAAGAAAGTTAGCAAAATAAATAACAATTAATTTATATTCTAAAACAATGCTCTCAGCAAAATACATAATAACATAAACATACAAAGCTACATTTATGTTACACATAAATACATATATGTAATATGTAAAACACATACAAACATAGAAAAGTACATATGAAAAGTCCAAGTCACGGGGGCGTATACGTAACATAAACAAAACCACGGCAACACAACAAACAACAACAATTAAACAAAGTTTACAATCATCAATACCAAATACCAAGTACAAAATACGGAAATCAATTAAATGCAATTAAGGTGCAATCACGCTTCACTGCCCATGTAACACATCACAAGCCATACAAATCAATTCAACGTCGCTAACCATCAACACTGATTGGTTAAACAAATTTTGCAAAAAAATTTAAGTTTTATTTTTAGCTGGAATATATTTTTAGCCACTTTTTTTCATAAAATCCAATTTCTAAAACAAATTTCCGCATGATTCCGGCGTTATTATGGATCAAAATATTTACTACTTCCTCTTTGAACCGATCGCGCTATTTCCGACAGCTATGTTAACAAAAAAAGTTGTTTAAATAACAATTGTAATTTTATTTGACAAATGAATAGCTTTATACTATAATTATTTGGCATTATTGTCAACAAATTTTAATTGCATTATAAATTTTCTATTTTACGATTTGCTCGAAAAGTGAGATGCAATAGTATTTTTACAACAGTGAACTAATTTTAGTTAATATAGTGTTTTTTGACAATGTTTTAAACAATTAATACAAAGTTGCAGAATATTGTTGTTTCAAATGATTCAGCTTCAAATGCCATGGTCGCAATGCCTCTTTGTTGGACGTATATAGATAAGCCATAAGCCGTTAGTCACTATATGCGAAAGTTTACTGTATTTCAATCAGCCTAATTAAACAGTAAAAAATATTCGCTTCAAGTTCGAATATATAATAAACTTTTAAAAATTCAAAGATACTACAGCGTTGGATTAACAACTAAAAATATATTCTGCTACAGCTCTCGCTCTGAACATGAGCACAGCATAGAGCAGAGCCGTGGAAAATACAAAATTCTGCATTAGAATGCCCAACAAAGCATGTAGCAATAAATTAATTTTTTTTCTCCATAACAAATAGCATTTTATTAAGAATGTTTATTTTACTATTAGCTCTGCTCCAAAATAGGATTTAGTCCATAGCAGAGCCAAGAAATGTTAACACGTTTTCATGCTACAGCAACGATCTGTGCTACGGCGCTGCTCAATGCTCTCTAGTTATGTTCAGAGCCAGAGGAATAGAAAAGAAACTCCATAAAATTTTCTCTGCTCTAAGATATTACTTAATCCAAAGCAAAGCCAAGAAACGCTATCATGTTTTTATGCTATGGCACTGTTTTGTGCTACGACTCTGCTCAATGCTCTGATCGTGTGCAAAGCCGGAGAAATAACGAAGAAATTCCAGAGCAATAAAGCGTTTTCAATCACTACAAATTCGTTTTTATCTATAACTTATCTTCTTGCTCTCTATTTTCGTCCCTTAAAGCCTATCGGTGGGCTTCGCACTAAGACTAAAGGTCTGCGGAAAGTTACTCAAAATTCGATTCGAAGACTTCATAATTGTGTACTGAAATTTGCGAACAAACGTGAAACCGGCTAATATACATACACAAATGAAATTAAAAAAATCCCACCGCTCTTACTAAATATTTTTAGTGAAAAACTATGATGTCGGTACATTTTTTCAATGGTTGGTTGTACAGGTATAAGGGAATGGAGATAGATATATCAAAATCATAAGTATCGAAAAAAAATTGATTTAACAATTTCCTTCCGTCCGTCCGTCTGTCCATCTATTAGAATAGATTAAAAATAAATAAATGTAAGGCCTGATAACCTCCGAAGAGATTTTAGGCCGAGCTTCTTTTCCAATTTGTATCATGCTCCTTTTAGTTTTTCCTATAAAATGACTGGACGTGACGTACTTGTTTAATGCCGACTCCGAACGTCATCTGCTAGGCAGATGAGTTTTCACTAAAAAGGTTTTCATGGTAGGAATACACTCAGGGAGCTTGCCAAACACTGGTAAGGGGCGACCACGCTTCGAAAAATTTTCGTTTAATTGAAAAAACTTGATTCTAAAATTTTGATGTTGCTTTGCCTGGGGCGTGAACCCAGAGACTTCGGTGTGGTAGGCGGAGCACGCTACCATCACACCACGGCGGTCAGATAAATTGGTATTGAAAGTAAGCGAAATCGGACGATAACCACGCCCACTTTTTCAATATCGAAAATTTTTAAAATTGGAAAAAGTGAGATAATTCAAAAACGAATGATATTTGGTTGGTCTATTGGTCATATAACACAAAACAAAAATTTTAAAAAATTTTGGAATATGGGCGTGGCACCACCCATATTTGGAAGAAGAAAATTTGAAAGTTTTACATAGATTGAATGAAGATAATAAAAATCAGTTAAATACCACGCCCACCTTTTCCAAAGTCTAAGCTTAACAAAGTTTGCAATAACTCTATGGTATATAAGTACATTTTATTGATACACTACATCGGCAGTAGTATGGTTGAACAAAACTTAACAAATTTGGAAAATGTGTGTGACCCACTTTTTTTGTTACTCTTTCCAAAATACTTTTAACAAGTCGAACAAAAATCTCCCAAACCGAAAGAAGTTTGGAATAAACATTATTTTCCTATCTGCAACTTTTTACACTGCAAATGAGCGAAATCGCGTGAAAGCCACTCCCACATTTTTATTTGAAAAGCTATATTTTCGCTAACAAACAAAGCTACATATATATATTTTGCACGAATATTAAGCCATCAAAACAAAATTTACTTACATAAATAGATTAAATATTTGTTGTTAGTGGGCCGCTCAATCTGGGGTACACACTTTTTGTTTTTTCTAGAGGACGATTGCTCCCACGTTTAAGTAGACATTGTATTTAGGAACGTGTATGCCTGACATTAGAGTATACACGTACCAAAAAGTTATTCAAATCAATTGAACACCACGCTCACTTTCACATATCTCCGAAGCAAAATAAGGTGTTGAAAGTAGAGCACCCTATTTATGTCCCCGTCAATGCTTTTCGTTTGACACCTATATTGCACAAACACGATCTAAGGTACAAACTAAAGTCAAAACATTCAAACCTAAGTGGATTTTTTTAATATTAACCCATATTGATACCCACATCAATACCTTTTGATTGATCACCAACTATTTACAACACAAGGCAAACAACAACAGCGTTTCAAGAGAACTTAGAATTTTTTACTTGTTAAATTTAACATGATAGTTATGGTTATTAACAATAGTGTTATACAGAGAAAGTGAAAACAATTATTGCGAATATAAAACACATGATTTACTTTGAGTTTGAAGATATGGAAAATTAACAATTGTTACTAAAAAAGTGAATTAAAAAAGTGAAATAACTCATTCATAATTTCAAATAATAAATCAACAAAGGCTTGATTCTATGTTTACCACGCAAATTACACGTAGATTATTAATGAAAGTAAAACGATTTACTCGTTCTAATTTTTTAGTGTAAAAAATCTCGTTTTGTGGTAATTTATATCAGCGCAATTAGATAAATAAAAAATAAATTTACAAAAAAAGCTGTGCAAGTATGTTAAGCCAATTAGTGATATAATGTGAAATTCATAAAGTGAAAAAAATGTCAGTGCTTTTTTTTTACTAATGTAAAACGTTTATAAATAAGTTGGAAAGCACAAAAACACGCCAGCTTACCTTTTCCGTGGCAATAGCAGTCAATCAAATTTCAAGGTTTAAAGCATTACAAATTTTCAAACGAAATTTTAAAGCATTTTTTGTTTGCAAAATAAATGCCATAAAAAACGAAAGTAAAACGCAAGCGGCACGAAAAAATCTGCGCTCTGGATTACATGAACGCAGCATATTTGTGCATACACCCACATCTATGCACTCCGTTGCACAAGCGCTTGCATTAAAAGGAACGGCATACTGGTACTAAGTAAGATATAACGGCGCCACATAACGTTCACTCATAAAAAAAACGGATTTATAAAAATAGTTTGCTTACACAAAGGATATATAATCGCAACTACGCCATAAGCATATGCCACACTAAACAAACACAAAACCAACGCATACGCACACACACACGTGCATATGTATGCGTGAATGGTCAATAATTACCTATTTACATTGTAAGTAATTAACATTACTGCAAAAGTCAACTTCAACTCATTTACACACACACACACGTACACATATCACATTCATTTGCAAAATGAGTGATAAAAATATTATTAAGGAAGAAGAGACGACGAAAACTACATCGAAATGGCGCAAAACGCGTACGACAGTTAAGGTAAGTTATTTGATATATAAGCTTTTAGTCATTGAAATTAAACACGTAAGGAAGGCTAAGTTCGGGTGTAACCGAACATTACATACTCAGCTGCCAAATTACAGCTTGCAAAACTTTTAAATTACCTTCTTTTAAAAGTGGGCGGTGCCGCGCCCATTGTCCACAATTTTCTTAATTTTCTATTCTGCGTCATAACGCCAGCCCACCTATCAAGTTTCATCACTTTCTCCGTCTTTGGTAATGAATTATCGCACTTCTTCGGTTTTGGATATCGAAAAAGTGGGCGTGTTTATAGTCCGATTTCGTTTATTTTAAATAGCGATCTGAGTGCCCAGGAACTTACATACAAAATTTCTTTAAGATATCTCAAAAGTTACTCAACGGAATCTTTGAGCTTAATTTTCACCGGTTTCTAGAAGTCTGATTAATTTGAAACTTTGCATACGTATCAAGGACCGATGACAATGCATTAATGTGGTGGTGTGGTGACATAAGGTTAACGGACATAAGGTCAATTGAACTTGTGACCACCCCAAATGACCATAGATTTGAAACCTTTCACATAACGCGAAAAACGCATTTCTTTATTAATGATAGAAGTGGATGCACATCTACGAAAGAGCATACTGGAGCCCTTTTTAACACGCTTTTATTAGCTTGGACTGTATCTATCTATGTATCTATGTATTCATGTATGTATGTAACGGAATCTGGAGTGGAGCCGAGAGCCCCGGTAATGGAGAGATCCGAACTCCGTTGCACCTTTTGAAGCATATTAAAATATGTACTTTTAGCTAGTGCAGGCCACCATACCAAGGTACCATAAAGAAGAATCGCGCGCACAATGGCTGTGTAAATACAGTAGGTCGCCTTAGGGAAGAATCCCCAGGAGGTGCCAATTGCTCTCTTGCAGGTGAACAGCTCTGCTCCTGCCTTCTTGGATCGGCCCACTATATGGTCACTCCATAATAGCTTCCACTACCTTGAGGCGCGCGCCCGGATATACCACCCCTATCAGCGTGATGGCGGCCTTTTAGAGGTTTACCGACCTGGCGTCGTCACAGGCAATTAGCTTGACATTGCTCTGGAACCACCCTGCATCGGTGTAAGATGGCGGTGGACCAGGGTTGTCTTTCTTAACCTTAACACCCACCGTAGCGAGCGCGGCCTCGATCCACTTCCACTGTTGTTTCGGGATCCTGCCACCTTCGCTGCTCTCGTCTATAATGCCAATGATCTGCCGACCCTTGGCAATTTCGGCGAAAGACCGCGTCCAGCCCCCTTGCATCTTGGCCCTTTCCGGTGCAGTGGAGTTGGATTCATCCATGGACCGCTGGCGTTTCGAGATTTCATCACTCTCGACTAGAACTTTTAAAATTACTTGAACTAAAAAATTAAAAATAAATAACCGAACTAAAAAATAGAAAATAATTTTCAATTAAAAAGAGTTGATATAACAGTAGTAGAAGGTCAAACAATCATTTATAGTTAATCACCTCAAAATAAAATTATAATAAAATTTAAGTTAGTAACAGAATAATTTAATTCACAGTAAAAAGCGTGGGGTGCTTGATATTGAATGGTACAATCATTCTATTGGCAACTATCTGAGATGAAAGATATGAAATGTAGTCAAATGCACCCCACGCTTTTTAATCTGAATTAAATTATTCTGTTAATAACTTAAATTTTATTATAGTTTTATTTTGAGGTGATTAACTACTGTTATATAAACTCTTTTTAACTGAAAATTATTTTCTATTTTTTAGTTCGGTTAGCTATAAAAGCGTGTTTTTTAGGAGGGGTTAGTGAGTATTTAAAAGGGAGTGGGGCTTAGTTCTATAGGTGGGACGCCTTCTGGAGATATCGCCATAAAGATGGACCAGGGGTGACTACAGAGTGCGTTTGTACGATATGGGTATCCAATGAAAGGTGTTAATGAGTATTTAAAAGGGTGTGGGGCTTTGTTCTATAGGTGGACGCCTTTTCAAGATATCGCCATAAAGGTGGACCACGGGTGACTCTAGAATTTGTTTGTACAATATGGGCATCAAACGAAAGGTGTTAAGGAGTATTATAAAAGGGAGTAATCCTTAGTTCCATAGGTGGACGCCGTTTCGAGGTACCGCCATAAAGGTGGACCAGGGGTGACTCTAGAATTCGTTTGTGCAATATGGGTATCAAACGAAAGGTGTTAATGAGTGTTTTAAAAGGGAGGGGGCCTTAGTTCTATAGGTGGACGCCTTTTCGAGGTATCACAATAAAGGTGGACCAGGGGTGACTCTAGACTTTGTTTGTACGATATGGGTATCAAATGAAAGGTATTAATAAGAGTTTTAAAAGGGAGTGGTGGTAGTTGTATATGTGAAGGCGTTTTCCAGATATCGTAGACCAGATAATGTAGACCAGGGTGACCCAGAACATCACTTGTCGGAAGATTTCAAGGGTTTTTTATTTCGCCCTGCAGAACCTTTTCATTTTCTTCTACTTAATATGGTAGGTGTCACACCCAATTTACAATGTTTTTTTTTCTAAAGTTATATTTTACGTCAATAAACCAATCCAATTACCATGTTTCATCCCTTTTTCGTATTCGGTATAGAATTATGGCATTTTTTTTTTCATTTTTCGTAATTTTCGATATCGAAAAAGTGGGCGTGGTCATAGTCGGATTTAGGCCATTTGAGTTCAGATAAGTACGTGAACTGAGTTTAGTAAAGATATATCGATTTTTGCTCAAGTTATCGTGTTAATGGCCGAGCGGAAGGACAGAAGGTCGACTGTGTATAAAAAATGGGCGTGGTTTCAACCGATTTCGCCCTCTTTCACAGAAATAAATTATCGTCCTAGAATCTAAGCCCTTACCAAATTTCACAAGGATTGGTAAATTTTTGTTCGACTTATGGCATTAAAAGTAACCTAGACAAATTAAACGAAAAAGGGCGGAGCCACGCCCATTTTGAAATTTTCTTTTATTTTTGTATTTCGTTGCACCATATCATTACTGGAGTTAAATCTTGAGATAATTTACTTATATACTGTAAAGATATTAAATTTTTTGTTAAAATTTGACTTAAAAAAAAAAATTTTTTTAAGTGGGCGTGGTCGTTCTCTGATTTTGCTAATTTTTATTAAGCATACATATAGTAATAGGAGTAACGTTCCTGCCAAATTTCATCATGATATCTCCAACGACTGCGAAATTACAGCTAGCAAAACTTTTAAATTACCTTCTTTTAAAAGTGGGCGGTGCCACGCCCATTGTCAAAAATTTTACTAATTTTCTATTCTACGTCACAAGTTCAACTCACCTACCAAGTTTCATCGCTTTATCCGTCTTTGGTAATGAATTATCGCACTTTTTCGGTTTTTCGAAATTTTCGATATCGAAAAAGTGGGTGTCGTTATAGTCCGATATCGTTCATTTTAAATAGGGATCTGAGATGAGTTCTCAGGAACCAACATACCAAATTTCATCAAGATACCTCAAAATTTACTCAAGTTATCGTGTTAACGGACGGACGGACGGACGGACGGACATGGATTTTTTTTCGATCCTGATGATTTTGATATATGGAAGTCTATATCTATATCGATTCCTTTATACCTGTACAACCAACCTTTATCCAATCAAAGTTAATATACTCTGTGAGCTCTGCTCAACTGAGTATAAAAATACAAGCGATTGGATATTTAGAGCGCAGCTATTGAGAAAAAAAATACACTGCTATATCTCCGATTGTCGTTGTCTTTAGTTGTTAAGTCGGTCAGGTGTCATTCATTTCCAAATAATTTCTTGGCTCTTCGGTTGTTAACTCGGCGTTTTTTCGGGATCATTTCCAATAATAATTTTTTGGGTCTTTCCAGTGTCATTTGGCATTCTTCTCGGGATCACTTCGGGGTATATTTGAAGTGATTTCGGATGATTTTATGAACTATTTCAGGGTTAATCAGGGGTTATTTCGGGATCATTTATGAGGCTTTTGTTGATAATTTCAGGTTCCTTTGAGAACCACTTCAGGGTGATCTGGGGTTCAACTCGCGGGCAAAGCAACATCCGTAAATTTACAAACAAATTTTTTTAAATTACAAAACAGTTCTTCTAGACGCAGTCACCCCTCGGCAGTGATTTGGCAAACACTCCGAGTGTATTTCTGACATGAAGAGCTTAGTTACAACTCATATGCCTTGCAGATGCCGTTGGGAAAAGGCGTTCAACGTGTAGGCCCCATTCCGCCAATTTGTAGGAAAAATTAAAAGGAAGACGACGAAAATTGGAAAAAAAACTCACTTCGGAGGTGTATCGAGCCTTGTATTTATTTATTATTTGAGAAGATTTTGTGGACTATTTCGTGATTCTACGGGAGTCAATTGGGGACTCCTTTCGGGTACACTTTGTAGTCAATTAAGGAAAGTTTGAGGGTTCTTTTCGTAAATAAGTATTTCGGATACTTTAGGCTCATTTGGGGATAGGTTAGGAAAGATTTTATGGACTACTCAGGGCTTACCCTACGTCCCTTGGGTCCTTTCCAAATCACTTCGTGATCAATTCTTGGAAATTTTCGGGTGGTTTTGGTTACTACTTCCGGATTATTTAGCGCTAATTTTGGTCTGGCTTTAGATATAGTATCGGGGTATGCTGGCGGGACTACCTGAAGAACTTTAGAACAATGTCGTGATACCCATATTTTGGGTCAACACTGAGAAACAATCCTACATACAAGTGAAGCTAATATAAGCGTGTTAAAATAGTATTGAAAATGCATTTAAAGAATAAATTATATATATTTTACGGTCGATTGGAGATTTTTACAACATGTGTAACAACACGGTTACCAGTTTTGTAAGAAAAATTCTCATGGATCCTCCCACAACTACATTTGAATTCTACCAGAATTTTTTGGCAAACAGATGAACTCAACTTTTTATTCCCCAAATGGATATAAAACTGATGTGTGTGGCAAATACGCAGACAAGCAAAAAGGTGTTCTACCTTTAAGACTGTATAAATTCGAAAGACAGCAAAAAATGTTGACACAAGCGAAATATCAAATATCCAGACTTCTTAAAAAAATAACCAACAATTCAATTCCCTAAATACTTAATCTTTAACCTTTGCTTTCATATTAACAGTTCATACTTTTATTCATATAAATACATATTTAATAATTATTTGAAATGTGGCATGGCATTCATCAGCACGAGCAATCATCAGACGCATTTCACACGCCCACCTTGAAATTTTATTGGGCATTGCTTTGGTCTTTTAATGTTTTTTAGTTATAAATAAACTTAAATACCTAGAATATATAAAAATGACGAGTTTGAATAACATCAACGAAAGTAAACTGAACAATAAAACAAAAAAAAATTAAAAGAAAGAAGTAATATAATTTATGCAAAAATTAAGCGAAGGTGAAGAGTAAATAAATGAGCATTTGACAAAAAAAAAAAACAAGTAAGGACGGAACTGTCTTCGGCTATGCCGAAGACTTCATACCTTTCATGAATGGGGCTGAACAATAATCTTATCCCGTTCGTAATCTCCAAATAATCGGATGTATAACATAAGAAATATATAGTGAAAAGATCTGCATACCTAAACGATTTTTAAGATAAATATAAAATAAAAAATAGGTAGGTACTTTGTGTGAGGATGCAAAGCTTCACGTTTTTTGTGGTCTGCATGTATAAACTATGACTACGAATCACGTATTTCAAAAATATATGACGTAAACGTAACTATTTGATGAAATTTGATGAATTTTGAAGCTTCTAGCCGTAAAAAAGGGGCAAAAATGACAGTTTATATGGGGTATATAATATATATACCACCGATCTTTATGATTTTTTCAGACAACAATATATGCTATATACGTAAGCATTCGTTGAAATTGGAAGCCTCTAGCTCTTAAAATAGGGCAGTAATTACGAAAACTTTCTTATCTGAACAATCGGTGGTGGGGGATACATACTATATATACGACCGATCTCATCAATTTTTTCAAACAACAATATGTGCAATATACGAAAGTATATGGTGAAGTTTGAAGCTTCAATCTGTTAAATTGAGGAAGATATGACAAAAATCCTCTTTTTCTGAAAAATCGGTTGTATGGAGGATATATGCTATAGTGGTCCGATCCGGCCGGTTCCGACAAATGTCTAATCGGACACCCAAATACACCCGCTCACCAAATTTTATCAACATATCTCAAAAATTGAGGGACTAGTTTGCATACAAACAGACAGACGGATATGGCTAAATCAACTCAGCTCTTCACCCTATTTATTTCGGTATACTTAATGGTGGGTCTATCTATTTTCCTTTAAGGACTTACAATTTTGGGTTTCGTGACGAAATTAATATACCATTTCATTTTCATGAAAGGTATAAAAAAAATACAAAATTAAATAACTGGCTTCGCTAAAAACATACTTTTAGCACTGCCCAATAAACTTTCACTCGAAATTGGCACATCATTTATTTGAATTTTTTTTTTATTATTTAAGATTCCTTTTTTCTTATTTTGATGATTAATAATTTTTTTTAATACCTACACAACCACTCAATTGCCCACAGATGTGCTGAATCGAGTACTTCAGTCTCATGCTCTAACACTTGATTGATGAGACGTCTTTGCTCTTCTTCTTCAATTACTACTTTTTCCACGAGCATTATTTTCTTTCATTTAATCTTTTTGAAATGGCATTTTCTTTCGCCAATTTCCAGCGGCTGCCATTTATTACGTCCGCCGGGCATGTGGCTGTACTTAGCAGCAGCGAGTAACGACAGCGATAATCAAAATAACAATGGCGTCAGCATCAGATTGTGACGATAGCAGAAGCATGGACTATGGAAAATTAAAAAAAAATTCAATGACAATAAATGGCCTGCGGTTGAACTTTATGTTCTTTTCCTATTTTCATTTTATTCATGAACTAGTTTGGGCGAACCTTGGCATTAAGGGCGGTCAATGTACTATATATGCAATTTTAAAGGGAGCGACAAGTTTGATAATTGTAAATATTATTTGATATACATATACATTTGCTGAAGCGGGGCAATACTTGTTTTCAAGTGGAGTTCTAAGTCGAATTTCCAGGTTGACACTATTCTCAGTGCTAACTCTGATCACCTACTGTAATGAGTCATGGTACAATTAGTTATTTAAATATTTTCGTTGACTCTTTATTTTTAATTGTCTACAAAGTAGGAAATGTGTTACAATTTCAATAACTGAAATTTAGTGATGAACTTATCTTAGTGATGATCGATAACAAACTTGATCACACGAAGGGCCTCAACACAGTGCTACGACTACCTAAGGGGGTTAACATAGTATGTGCTTTCATTACACGCTTTTTTTTTTTTTATTTATGTATATTGAAGCCGGGCTGGTGGTTTTACTACTCTCCCGCTTCTAATTGTAACATGCTCATTTGTTTGTGATTTTGCTTCTGTACCTGTTGCGTTATCTACTACCATTTTTGGGCGTCGCAACCGTTTCTGTAGCCGAAGGTTCATCAACATCACAATTCTCTGTCGTGTTATCAACTTCCTTATTTTTCCCCATCAGATTGTCCCTGGCTGACTTTTGCGGCGAACTGAATACTTGGTTTTTTGTTACTATAATTTATTATTGCCTCTGCTAACACTTCACTTGCATTTAAATCGTTATTTCGCTTTAGCTATGAAATGAAGAGTACGCCTGAAGTGGTCATTAAATTTGTCTTGCACAAGGTATGACCGTTCATTACATTTCGCAACTAATGTTTCGTTATGCCATTCGTTACTATTTTTCTTGAAAATTAGATATCTCCTGTATTTAGTATAGGTAATTCCTTAGCGTTTCGGTCATAATAATACTTTTGCGTTTCTCTTTTTTTAGCTATCTTATTTGCAACCTCAATTTCGCTTAAGTTGATTCTCATCTGCAGTGAGCTCAAAATAGGTAGTTTAGTTTTCACTAGTCGACCATAGAACAATTCGGAGGGAGTTATCTGCATGCCCGTTAAGGGTGTTGTATTATATTCTAATAGTCGGTATGCAAAGTTGTCTACACTATTTGATATGAAATATCTTTTCAGAATATTTTTCGCAATTGCCACTCCTTTTTCTGCTAGTCCGTTGCTTTGTGGGTATCTGGGACTCGAGAACCTGAATTGAATATTGAACTCATTGGCGAATCTGTGAAATTCCGTTGAACCAAAGTGCGAGTTGTCACACTTGATTATGGTTGGGTAACCGAGTAAGACAAAAAGACTGCATAGTATGTTAATGATATGGTTTGAAGTTTTGTGACGTATTTTTACTGATACTAAATAATTTGAAGATGCATCTAAAAGTGCAATATAATCGTAACCTGCATGTTCAAATAAATCTACGCCTACCATATGGAATGGGTATTTTGGCAGTTCTTCTTGCACTAGTGGTTCTTTTTGGTTTTCCCGTTTGAAATTTTCGCATGTCTTACAAGATGTAACTAAATCTTTGATCTTCGCAGTCATACATGACATTCTGGCTCGGCAAGAGTTGATTCCAAGATGGGGGAGTGCAAATAGGCTGCTATTTTGTTTCTTAATTCGGGAGGTACAACAAATATATGATTAAGAAGCAGTAATCCGTTTTCAAAATGCAACTTGGAGTTGAATTTATAAAAATGCTGAATTAGCACATCTATTTGATGGAACTTTGGCCATCCATTTTCTACTTATCCACATAGCCGTGAAAATTCTGCGTTATCTTTTAATACTTTCCGATAAAATTCATGGTTATATGGCGTCGTGCACAAAGCTTTTGTGACTGCGTGTATGACTCCCGATAAACCGTCCACTTCCGTAACCTCTGGAACAGAGGTCTGCTTTGAGTACTAATAAAATTAGTGCACTTAGTCATGAGCCAAAAAATTGTGTCTAAATGTGTACTTAGTCAAGTACAGGCAAATACCATGAGTGATTAGCACATAAAATAGAAAATACATACGAGTGCCCCGTAACACATAGGTCTCATACATATATGACATTGTTGAGTATAAACTGATGTCATAGTCGCTTGAACTTAGTAGCACTTTGATTTCGTCTGTAATACACTATATACTTCGTTTATCATCGGTTTTACTTTGGCGCTGTATTCAATTTAGTTTCGTGCACATCGTTGTGTTGCTAGCGTCAGAAGACTGATATGACTATATTCATTTTATTGCACTATTAGTATTACTTATTCCAATTAGTCAATTGAATACTGAACTGCTTCGTGGCTTATGGGCGGTTATTCATTTTACGAATCATGACTATGTAAATGTGTGTTAGTGGATATAAGTGCTTGATGTTCTTTGTTTACATACGCACTAATACTCATTTTTTGCTTAGTCCACTAATAACCTTAAAAGATGAATAATTGCAGTTCACTGCTCTGGAAGTTGTGCCCTTGATAGACAATCTGCTACAAGTATTTCTTTACCTGGCTTGTAAACGACTTTCATTTGAGGGTATTTTAAGAGAAACATAAACATGCGTTGTCGTCGCACTGTGACGTTAACTATAGAACGTTTAACTAATGTTTCTAACGGCTTGTGGTCACTTTCGACCGTAAAATCGTGCCTATATAAAAATAAATGAAATATTTGGCAGCCAAAAACTATTGCAAGGAGCTTTTTTTCTATTTGTGCCCACCTCTGTTCACTGTTACTCAGGGCTCGTGACGCAAACGCTATAGGCTGGCCCTTTTGAAGAATTGCACAGCCCATCCTTTGATGCATCCGTTTGAACAACATTTGGAAGGTTTGGATCGAAAATTCCTAACTTTGGCTCAGACATTACGATTCTAAGCAAGTTATTAAATTCTATCACATGGCCTCTAGTCCAGCTGAATTCCACGTCATTTCGCGTCAAATTTCGTAAATGAGCGGTATTGCGCGACAAGTTTGGAATATATCTCGCCAGGTATTTGAGAAAACCTAAGAATCTCAACACATCTCATTTACTTGTTGGCTTTTTCATATTCCAGACCGCGTCTCGATGTTTGTTATTCGACCTAATGCTCCCTGATGCCAAGATATGTCCCATGAACTTTATTTCGATATTGCATTTTTTCAGGGTTGAATTTATAATATTGTTCTTTTGAGCCCTATGAATAACTACACTCATTATGTTACCATGCTCGTGGTCACTGTCTACGCAAATAACTATGTCGCCGAAGTAAGCGATGGCGGTTGAATTTATATCTACCAAATGGCGTCATAAACGTTGTAAGGTCTGAACTAGGTTTATCTAGCTCCATGTGCCAAAATCCACTGCTTTGATCGAGCATGGAAAAAATATATTTCCTAACTAATCCCGCAGTCAAGTCATCGATTGTAGGTATTAAAAAATTTTTATCTTTTTATGCATTCATTAAGCGGCTTTGGACCTAAACATATTCTGAGTTTGTCATTAGGCTTCTCAATTATTTGTAGGTTATTTATCCAATCTGTTGGATAATTAAGCGGCGATATAATTCCCTCCTGTGTCATCTTGTCTAATTCCGCTTTTAGTCTGTCCGTTAATGATTTCGGCATCCGTTTTCGATAATGCAACACTGGCTTTGAATTTTCTTTTAATGTAATTGAAAACGTTCCGGGGAATTTACCATGTCCGTGAAAAATTTCCTTATGATGTTCCATGCACAGTTCCTTTGAACTCGGGCACGAAACGCTTCCTATATCCAGGCTCTTAACTAACGCTAACTGTGGACATGTTCCCAACCCCAATATCGGCTCGCACTTATTCTAAACTGCCACAAATTCAACATATTGTGCTGTCCCTGTATTCGAATCCGATAGCTTTAATCGTATGATTCCAAAATGTTTAATTTTGTAATATATAATAATTTTATTATTATAATCGAATAAGCTAAGATTATTTCCGTGATAACTAAAATTTTTATTTAACTTTTTAATACACTTATGAGGTCTGCTATTAATTACAGCTCCCGTATCCGATATAAATTTGACATTGTTATGTCCTACCAAGTATCCTTTACTCCCGCGTTTGTTTATTCCCGATTGAATTAAAGCTAAAATTTTAGGTCCGTATGAGCTACTTATATTATAATTTTTAGAATAATTACCCAAACCTTGAATATCATTCCAATGAATATCCTGAACGCCGTTTCATCCACAGTCTTTCTCCGGCTTCTGCTCAACTTGTTTTTTGTTTTTTCCGGAACATGCGTCTGAAGTGACCCTTTTTTCCACAATTATGGCACACAACCTCCTTTGCCTTACAATCTTCCACGTGGCCCACCACAGTTGAAGCAAAACCTGTTATTTGGCTGTATTTGCATCTGTGTTTGTTCAGTCTTGGGATTAACCGCATCTACAGACTCTTGCTTTGGCGTTTCTACAATATTTTTATTTGTATTCGCTGCTTCGAAGGTTTTGCACATATCGATTACATTTCCGAGTTGATCGTCTCGACCGTCAAGCAGCTTGAGTTGTAAATTTTCATCGTACACCCCAACAATTATTTTGTCACGAAGCATTCGTTTCTCGTACGATTTTCCACATTCACACTGGAATTGGCACCAGTGTACTTGTGTTCGTAACTGCGTTTCAAACTCCGCAAATGATTGATGTTCTTTTTGCGTTATACAGTTGAACTTGTATGTCCCCATTGGTATATTTTTTTGGGGTACACAGTGTAGGTCGAATTTCTGCAAAACTTCGTCGAGTGACCGTTGCATAACGGGATGCCCGCACTGAGTTGTGCCTAGCAACGAATCTTGCGTCCCGTTATTCGAAAAAATTTCGTTATATATGTTAGCACCACCCGTACCAATCAACCTAATAAAGTTAGCAATTTTCGTAGATTCCGTTTCAAGGGATTTTCTGCTAGCGTTCGTGTATACCGAAAGTTGCGCTTCCAGTCCTGCCAATCGTGAGCTAAGTTGGAACAATCTAATTCGGGTACCGCTCTTAAGGGCTTGGCTGCCATTTTAATTTTTTTACCTTTTTCACGAATGTTATCAGCGATTTGTTTTTTTTTTTTTTTTTTGTTTGTTTTTAAATTAAATATTATTTATCAGCGCTTTCACTGTGAGGCCATGTAATGAGTAATGGTACAATTAGTTATTTAAGTATTTTCGTTGACTCTTTATTTGCAAGTGTCTATAAAGCAGAAAACGTGTTACAATTTTAATTATTGATATTTAGCGATGAAATTATCTTAGGGATGATCGATAACAAGTTTGATCAACATCTTGCTTACCACACCAAGCACTGTGTTGAGGCTACGACTGCCTAAGAGGGTTAACATAGCATGTGCTTTCATTACACCTACGATATATATTGTTATCTGCTATGACATTGTGACATTGTGTGAAAATTTAAGGAGCGTTCGTCAGTATAAGCACAGACTACTCAAGGGAAGAAAAATTCTTTAATTGGCCGCCGCTCAGGTTGATTTCCTTTCCACGCTACTATCTAAGCAAATGGTAAACACTCTATTAAGAGATTCAAGTTGGGGGTGGGCATAAATAAATAAATGTAAGGCGCGATAACGAGGGAGTTTTTTGTGAGCTTCTTTTCCAATTTGCGACGAGCTTCTTTTTTTCAACAAATTGGCGGGATGGTACTTATTAGTTTTATGCCGTCTCCGAACGGTATCTGCAAGGCAGATGAGTTTTCACTGAGAGCTTTTTATGGCAGAAATATACTCGTAGTGCTTGCCAAACACTGCCGATAGGCGTGCATGCTTAGAAAAACTTGCTTCTGATTGAAAAAACTTGTTTCTCAAATTTTGATATTGCTTTGCCCGTGGCGTGAACCGGGTACATTTGGTGGGGTAGCTGGTGGAAACTTGCTTTAGTAGGTAGCATTGCGTAAGGTTTCCTTGTGGGCTTTTCAATGTGGACTAGACGTAAATTTTGACAAAATACCACCGCTTTAAACTGGTTCATAAGGTCAAATTCTGAGGGTAGTTCTATATAAAAAGCTGGATTTGAAGACTAACGTCATTCCACGTCTGAGAAATACTTATCTTGCAATTTACACGTGTAAAAGGGCCATTGGCAAAACATGGGGTTTTACCCTCAATATGTACAGATGGATTTATGCCGCAGTTATACGATGTTTATTGCTGTATGCGGTGGTCGTATGGCTTACAGGCCTGACCAAGGCGTCAAAAAAAATTACTGGTGGTACTCTAAGAACAATGCCAAATGAAGCTCTTCAGATCATTTTTAATAAGCTACTTTTAGATCTATAGAGTCGTCCAGTTAGAGTACTAAAACCATAAGCCACTCAAGCATACTAAACAATCAAATATTTCTTCCTAGAAACACAGCCCACTGTGCAACCACAACAGTCTATGACAGCAACTTTATCGTATACACTCCAAGTAGGAATGATCGGGTGGAGTCCGATTATTATTTTTGTGTCTAAGGCAGCATTTCCGTTTACACCATTCGTTAGAAGATAAATAATAGGTTTCGAAGGAGAAAATATACAAACAACCGCGACCTTCGCCTCTCTATCAGACGAATTGATCGTTATAGTGTTATCCATGCAAAGTATCAGCTATCGAAGAATCCGCAGTTTGGATAGGAAAACACACTATCACCAAGGAAACCTCTATTTTTCGCTAAAGCCAAGCGGCTATCAAATCCCTTCCACATACTCATTCTATTTTAAACTAACACTAACCTATCACAGATCTCCTCATAAGATGTTTCAACACAACGGAAATTACCTGACATGGGTTCCGGGACACAGGGATATTGAGGAAAACTGTAGTGCAGATAAACTTGCTAGCTAGGGAACGGCAAGTCAGATTCATCCCGACATAAACGCTTAGGTGCCAAGTGCAAGCTAATGCTTAAAGTGTACATCCAAGCCAACAATGTATGGCTACAATGTATGGCAAGATGTCGGACATCTAAGCAAACCTGAGCAAAATGGGATATGCAGAGATCCCGTCACGTTGACAATCTAAGGTCGAATGCAATTTGCACTTTTGTAGGAGTAATCGATATGCACTTCCTTATTGGTAGGCATGAAAAAGGTCAGAAGTACCCTATCGTCGATGCTGAAGGAGATGTAAAGATGCAAAAGGTGAGGAAGCGGTGGGATTTAAAGCATACACATATTTAGTTAGCGGGGCTGTGGCGATCTTAAGTTCCTTATGGGGCTAGAGGGCAGGAGAAGAGGGGTACATTATGGCCTATAAGGTTCAACGTGCCCACACAAAATCGGTTCGAGATGGTCGGGCTGGTAACTTTATTGTGCTTGTTACCGAAACGTACCCGATCTATATCCAGCAAAGGACGTTCAACATCAGTAACACTCCCTAAAACCTTCGGGGAGTCTCTGTATCGCTATAACAATTTATTTTGAATGTATGTTGAATTTATTTTTGTATACTTACTCAAAAAATTATTGTTATAAATTGTAATATATAATAATGAAAATGATTCGGAACAGTCAGTCTATTTATTTCATTCATAATAACAACAACAAAAACAAGAGGGAACGGTGAATAACCTCAACTGCAACTTCTCTACGTTGAGTGGTGCCAGACAACGCTGCCTGGGAGCTTCCTGCCTTGATGATCTAGGCAAGGTCGTGGAGTACGACATCAAGGTTAGTCTTCATCAGTTTTCGGGAAGATACGAAGAGGAGAGGCTTTGTTGTCTTTTTGTAGTATCACCAATGCCTCCTGACACTGACCTATGTGTGTCTCCGCGCATCCTCTTCAACCTAATCTAACCTATCTGTTATCACTGCGCTATCGCTATCTTCTATGACATCGAGTAGTTTGTACAGTCCTTGCTCATTTGGAAATAGATTTTTGGCTTTCTGCACAAAAATCCAATATATATACAAATAATGCAAATCGTTTAGGCGATGTTCATGACAACTTTGTAGAGAAGTTCAAAGCAATGTAAAGGCTATTGTTTTAAGTTGCCAAAGCTTTTTGACATAAAATTGAATTAACTTCTATATTGGCAAATAACATATTAAATATCGATCTGTGATACTCAAAGAGCAGCAATATATTTACCAAATTAAATGGATACAATTGACAGACTCGAAATCGGAGCAAGTTTGTACTTAAATGTACTTCATTAAATTTTCCTCCTCAACTCAAGAGCATTCCTCACGAATAAGCACACAGCTCAACCGGTGAAGTGTTATAGTGAAAATAAAATACTCTAAATTAAGTTTCTGCAATGACAATCAGAATTACTATTTAACTGCAATAAAAATATGTCAAATTGTTGCAAGAGCCTTTTGTCTAATGCAAGTACAAAAAATATTGACACAGATGCAGGTACATTGAACAAATATCAATAACAAAGGGAAAAGTAAGACAAAGCAATTGGCGCAACTATAGTATAGTTTTAGAAAGGTCAAACTAAAACAAGGTAGCGGCAATTGAAAAGTACATTTTTATGTTACTACTACATATATATACATGTACACTCTTATAGCAGGGTCTGCCTAATGGTGCATGAAAATGTTCATAGTGTGCATCGAATTGTACGCTAATGGGTGTGTATTAGTGACGAATATGTTGACAAAGTGGGCGCTGTCCTCTTGTGGCTCATCTAAAGTCCGTCTCAAAACTATAGCACACATTTTTCTTTAGAGAAATAACTGCTGGGAAATTTTTGGGACACACAATGCAAATAAAATAAAAATTTGGAAAAGTACAGCTGTTTATCCCCGTTCGTTTCAGTATCTGATTTCCGAACTTCTCTCTTCCATTAATGTTAACGTCATATAAAATGAAAAGAGTGCCCTTATTGGGTATAGGAACTCCAATCATAACTATAGAACATTTTAAGAATTGTCTAAAATTCGGGTTTTTTTTTATTGACGCCTTCAATTTATGTATTAGATTTCCATTCTGCTGAATTCATTTGAAAATTCTATTATCCATATTGCTGGTTTTTGGCATAGGCTCTACACTTAAAGAAATGGTGCTAGTAAAATCAACAAATCGGTTCTGTTATTCTTGACTTAACGGAGATTCGGTTAAATTGATCGAATTATGGTTAATTCGACCGAGTTCTTTGTCAAGCGAACAAATTAGTTTAGTCATTTCAACAGAAGAGAAATTGTCGCTCTTAAGTTAAAAAAATTCTGTAAAATTGACACATTCCCAATAAATCTAACTGCTTTTGTTAACACAACTGATCTCACTGGTCATTTCAACAGCGATCAACAGTCATAACATGAGCAAATTTCAAAGAGAATTTTACGCTCACTGCGCTCTCTACTTTGTACTTATGTACGCTGTGTACTATATGTATGCATATATTTACGTATTTATATGGAGGCCGCCATGATCATGTGGTGTGATGGTAGCATGCTCCGCCTACCACACCGAAGACCCTGTGTTCACACCCCGGGCAAAGCAACATAAAAATTTTAGAAATAAGGTTTTTCAATTAGAAGAAAATTTTCTTAAGCGGGGTCGCCCCTCGGCACTATTCGGCAAGCACTCCGAACGTATTTCTGCTATGAAAACTCATCTGCCTTGCAAATGCCGCAACATAGGAACTTTGGTACAAAGCTGTCGCAACAACTTTATTTTGTTCATTTGACTACTAAAACGGTTAACTACGAATCAACGATTTGTGCACAGTTGATTCAACATCTTGTTGCGATGGATAAAAATTGACAGAAATTTCGGTTGAATTGACCCGTATTTCGGTTGATTTCACCAGTCTTTTTCTTTCAGTGTACGGGCTAATAATCCATATATATTCTCCTGGGGATTAAGGTCGGACGAACAAGTTGGCCAATTCAAAATATTAACGCTATTTTCAGAAACAATTTTTTTTTTCTCGCGACTGACATGCATGGGTTCATTGTCCTGCTGAAACGTCTACCGTTTTTTCACTGTTTGCTCGTTAAAATGAAAGACGACTGTACTGCAGTACATTTACGTAAACTCAACTCTTCATTTTTGAGCTCACAAACTGCAGCTCTAGTACGGCGTCGCCTGTAAATGATCCCAAAACCATCAACGAACCACCTACAAAATTTCTCTTTGAAAAAATTTGGGGCTCCTTCCCCAAATCCCTCCAATATCCTCTTTTTCCCTCAGGACCATCTAATTTCCATTTTTTTCATCTGAAAATATAACCTGAAACAAAAGGCAAGCATAACTAGAAGCAATAAAACTTCCCTACTTGAGACTAGACCATTTTCATTTCTTTCTTGACGCACTCAATGCGAACATTTTTTTCTTCAATTTTTGGCGGCAAGTATTTAAAGCTTCTTGCAGAACGCTCCATATTGTTGATTTGCTAACGCCTGTCCCCACGAGTATCGCCAATTTTTAACAGCTCAGCGAGGAGATGATGGCGTTTGTTGTTATTTTTCGACTTTCGCGATCCGAAAGCTTTCGTTTTGAACACCCAAATATTTTCCTATCGTACTCCGCTGTATTTAATAAAAAGTCGCTCACAATTTTGCGACTCCGTTCAAATGTTTTTTTTGCAATTTCACTAATTTTTAAATTTTGCTCCTTCAAAACCAAAAAGTTACCTCTTGCGGTTTCAGTTAATTTTGTTCCAATTAATTTTGTTCCAGTTTTGTCACCATTGGATTAGTTTTATATTTACAAAAAAGAAGAAATTCGTTAAGCTACTTTTCCTTTAGAGAGTAATTTTCAAACTGAGTGCTATAGCTATGAAACGATTTTATAAGCACAATATAATAAGTGTTGTGCTGCTTTTGTAACGGTCAATTCAATGCAGGAGAGATATTCGAAGAATTGGTTGCTCAAATAAGTGAGGATGAATGACTTACTTTTCCATATTTTTAATTTTATTTCTAAGACCATCAAAAAAAACCTTTCACCAGTTAGTTCTCTCAACAAAAATGTGTGCTATATTTATGAGACGCAGTATATACGCACAAGTGAAACCGCCCGGCCCTCAACTATACCCCACTCTGCCTTACAGCAATTGTAAAGTATCCAAGAACATTTAAAGTTAATATGAACTACCGAGTGGAATATCCCCTATTGAGGGACGACCTTCATTCGGAAAAAAAAATCTTTAATATTTTCTAGTTAGTTGTCCCTTCGCTTGAGTCGAAAGCCGTAGTTAGGCCATCATACCACCTCTACACTACGGAGGCGTTCAAGAGCCGTATAAAGAAACATCAATGAATCGGCAATGGCTTGGGAAAAACTCCGAGTGTATTTGCGCCATAAAAAGATTCTTACAGAAATTTCTTCTGTTGTGCAGTTGCCATTCGGAGTTGACATATAACAAGTACTTAGGTCTTGTCCCGCCAATTTGTAGGAAAAACTAAAGACGAGCACTACGCAAGTTGAAAGACGATCTCGGCTCCAATCTCCTCAGAGGTTAATCGTGCCGAGTACATTTTTTCTGTCGTTACTATTGCCTTTTTTTAATATTTAAAATCAAAGATACCTGCGAGAGAAACACTGGCATTGACAAACCCTAATGGACGCACTAAAAAGACTGAAAGAATTTTCCAGAAAGGATGCAAGGGTGGTTTCGAGCCAGCGCGCACTACTGTTGTGAAACGTCAAGACGATACTGATGATGCAAAGTCAATCCGTCAAGATCAAGCTCTGCGAAGTAGTTCTTCATTGGTCAAACAACAGAGTGCGAGGCAACGATCCAGGATAATGAGTAGTAAGATGAAACGCGGGTACGATGAGAACAATAATTCGGAAGATTCCTTGGAGGGAGATTTGGTACTGCTATACAACCCTCACCGGCGGAAAGGTGTTCCATCCAAATTTCGGTGCAGTTGCGAAGGCCCGTACAAAGTTGTGAAAAAGATCAGTGATGTCATCTACCGCATACAAACAATTGGGAAACCACGAAATAGATGGGTGGTTCATTTGGAGAGGCTAGCAGCAGTTAGATCGAGAGATTTGTCTGATCGGGACGACCAGACTTAGGTGGAGGGCAGTGTAACGAATATTAACAGCACTAAGAGATAATATCATCTCTAAGCCGATGCTAAGCAGTGACTTGTATGCACATCAATAATTCAATCATTATGTCTACACATATGTACGTACACGTAGCGGAGAAGCAAACGCACATACACATGCAGATATCTTATCTGAGATGCTCCCAAATATATGCAATTATAATTGTGGAAGTGTCGCTTACAAATACACTCGCATATGAGAGCTATACACTTGCAACTGTAGTTATAATTATATAGCCGTAACTAAGTAAATTCTGGAAGAGCCTAGAAATATGCAAACGAGAAATCACAGAACATAAAAGGCCGCAACAATAGAGGCGCGACAATCAGTTTGATTTAAGACGCTATCTGGTGAGCAATAGTAGTGTTATTGTGAAGAACTCTAATAAAGGCCATTTTGCATTATTGAATAGTGGAGTTACTTATTCAACAGTTTAGTGATTCGAACTTAGCAGAAGGTTGCAAATAAGAGGATTTGCAGTAAATTCGTTATAATATGTAGTATATTAATGGTTCTGACAATTAGTGCAATGTCCCCATGCAAGCAATATTTAGTCATATCATGGATGTGAAAGCAAACAGCTTTTGAAGGCTAACTTAAGGAGCATTTATTAATTTTCAGTGACATAAAAAATGCCGCTTTTTTACTGCATAAATTTAAATAGTAATACCTGCGTAATAAGCAGAAACTCATGCCATTTTTGGAGGAAAAATAATTTTGCTTGTTAGCTGACCTAATCATGTGAAAACGGCATCATAGCTTAAAAGGATATTAAACGGAAATATGAAGCTACTCAAGGCTAAAATAATGACATATCAATTTTCAAAATAGGACGTCAAATAACCAAGTTACAACGAAAAAACCTTTTCGGCTGTATTTCGAAGGATCAAAAAAAAAAATATAAAAAAATTTTTCCGAAACCCTCTCAACATAATCTCTAAATTTAGGGTCGGACATTAGCAACTTTTTTTTTGTATGTGGACCAACTTAGTCTACTGCGTATATGTACAAATTTTTATCAGTAAATGAGTTCGCCAAACTGCCAACTAATTGTAATCATGTTGAATCACAATGTTAGGGAGCACTCCCCATGACTATAACGCAGACTTTATATCTTTCCTGAGTAATAAAAATACAAGACGCGATAACCTCCGAAGAGGCCAAGCTTTTGTTGCAACTTGCGTCGCGCTGTTACTAATTTTCCCTCAAAATTCCGGATCGGGACTTAAAAGTTTTACGCCGACTACTAACGGCATCACTGAAAATGTTTCTATGGCATAATTACACTCGGAGTCTTCAACGAAATTTTAATGCACTCTGCGACAACCCAGTTCTTAAACCCCAACGTCACCTTATGATACCCAAAATAGAAGCACATTTTTGTGCAGGAAAGTAAGTCTCCAAAGAAGCTCAAAGGAAGATTGGCAGTCTTCTTAACAAAGTTCTATCCCAAATTCTCCTCCAAATCCTTAAGGCCATTAGTGGACATTTTCAGAAACATTTTCAGAGAAAACACGATAAAAATATCGGAAATTTTTCGCTAACAAATCGGTAACTTTTCAATAAGTTGTTGATAGCTTTCAAAATTTGGTCTTCATACCCAACTTTCAAAGAAAAACTGCTATAAAAAATTATTAATTTTTCGATGACAAATCGATAGTTTTTCGATAGCACATAGGTAACCTTTCGATAAATTTTTTTTAACCTATCGACTTTTCGATAAATAATCTTTAACTTTTCGAAAATGGTCGATCACTTTTCGTAAATAACTCATAACTTCTCAGTAACAAATCTATAACTTTTGATAATTAATTAATAATTTTTTGATAAATAATTGATACATTTTCAATAAAAAATCTATCAAATTTCGGTAAATTTATTAACTTTTCGCAAATAATTGATAACTTTTCGATAACAAATCGATAAACTTTTTGATAACAAATTCATAATTTTTCGATATACAATCGATATATTTTCAATAAAAAATCTATCAAAATTCGTTAACTTTACTGAAAACTGTGTCTATAAAAATCGATATTCATCCTTCTTTTCCCCAAGCAAAATTTCGATAGAAGTCGACAACTTCTTCGTAACACATCGATGGGATTTTGATAAATAAATGATAACTTTCAATCGATTGCGCTTCATTTCATGCCCAAATTCCAAAAATAAACGACTGTCGATAACTTTGATATTACACATGACGACTTTTCGAGAGCACGTACATAACATTTTGATAACCTTTTTCTAACTTATCGACTTTTTGATAAACAATTTTTAACTTTTCGCAAATAATCGATAACTTTTAGGTAGCAAATCGATAACTTTATAATAATATATTGATAACCTTTCGATAAGTAATCGACACATTTTGAGAAAAAATATATAAGTTTTCGATACCTTTACTGATAACTCGTCGATAAAAAATTTATATCCATCTTTCTTTTTCATAAGCATCATTAGTATCACCAACATTCTTACTATACTTCTCTTTTGCTTGATCCGTTACTGTTTCATCTTGTTTACATTAGCTTCTTTTCATTTGTCCTTTTACTTTCTAGTGAAATTATATATATAACATCAAGTTTTTTCTCTGCTTTCGTTGACAATTCAACACACTGTGCCTACATTTATCCTGCGCTTGGATTCTGTATGACCTCATATCGCATAGCTTTTCCTGCGCTTGGATTCTGTATAACCTCATATAGCATAGCTTTTCCAAAAACTACGCTTACACATGCTCTTACCTTAAGCACAAGTTCTGGATTTCCCACAGCGCGAGCCGAGATGGTGACAGATATAAGTTCCAAATCGATAAGATAAAGCATTCCCAGCGAAAACAATGACAGCCTAATACCACAACGCATAGAGATACTGGCGTACAGGTGCTACTTGGGTTATATAAGCAATTGAGATTTAATAATGTCATTTTATCTTCCCTTTAAAACCCTTTGAATTATTCAAGAAATATCCCTCTAAAGGATTAATGATAATTTCCGTAAGATTTCGATTGACTGTAAGAGCTTTGCTTAAATTCTCTTTTTGTTATCAATTTTCGCCAAATAAGTATGGCGAAGAAATGACTGGAGTGACTTGTTGGACGGGCTTAACGTTTAAAGCGGCTAAGAACCAATTATGTAAGTAAGTAAGTGCGAACTTCACATAGATATGAATTAAGACGCCCTGGCTCATAAGTTAATCCTATCTTGCACCGCCTTTGCTAGTTTGTACTGCGCTAAAAAAAAACATCTAAGTTTTTGTTGTTGCTGTAGCGAAAAGGACACTCCCCGAAGGCTTTGGGGAGTATTGTCGAAGTCGATTATCCTTTACCGGATGCAAATCCGGTACATTACGGAAACAAGCTCCATTAAGGCACCAGACCGACCAACTCGGAAACGATTTAGTATGGACATATCACACCTTCAAGGCCATGCCGCCCTCCCAACCCCTAGATCCGTCAGGAACTTGGGGTCGCCAGGGCCTCGGCTGTTAAAGTAACAGGATTCGCCCCAGGTAGGTGAGGTTGACAATTGGGTTGGAGAAGCTATATTTTGCGCTAGCAACACCTTGAATCAATTTGGTATTTTAGTCGCCTCTTACGACAGGCATACCTGCCACGGGTATATTCTAAGCCACCTAATCCGCTTGGGGTGGAGGGTGTTGTTTGTACAAGTCGGCATTAATTCTCACTGTTCCTTATTTGCCTTAGGACTGTGTTTTGAATATGTACAGGAAATAATATAATAGCCCTCAAATTATATCACTATTCCCTCAGAGTTGATTTTTAAATAATGGTGAACCCAACTGGCGACATTTAGAACTAACAAACTTTTGATGCTGTTTTACGTTCATGGACTGTAATTTATTTCCTATGATTGATAATTTAAAAACTCGAATACTAATTGACACCCAAATTCATATACATGTCAAAATGACCCTTATTTTAGTTACTTTTGTGCCCAAAAATTTGACCTTGTACTTATGGTGAACAAAAGAAACGTTGATAATAAGTGACCAATACATTTGCTCACACAGCCACTTTGTGGTTGTGTATGATGGTATGAACGTTAAAAGACACATAAGTCTAAGTGCATGGAACAGAACAAAAGCAATCACTTAATTTAAACCCAGAATTTATTTTTGAATAATCACAAATCAGAGGCATCTTTATATAGCTGAGTTTATGCATTCTTTCGTTTTCAATGCAAGTAAATAAAATAATACTCCAGCAAATAAATAAATATAAATGTGAGGCGCGATAAGCTCCGAAGAGATTTTAGGCCGAGCTTCTCTTCCAATTTGCGTCGTGCTCCTTTTTAGTTTTTCCTAAAAATTGGCGGGAGGGGACCTACTTGTTTTATGCCGACTCCGAACGGCATCTGCAAGGCAGATGAGTTTTCACTGAAAGCCTTTCATGGCAGAAATACACTCGGAGTGCTTGCCAAACACTGCCGAGGGGCGACCGCGCTTAGAAAATTTTCTTCTAATTCTCAATTACTTAGGTCGACCAAATTTAGAATTTAAGTCCAGATTTGAGTCGATAATTTTCTTATTTGCTTTCTGGTACCGGGTTCAGATATTCAGCATAGCGAAGGTCCTCAGAGGTTTAAAGGCTCATTTTAAACTCTAAAATTGGTGGGTCCCAGAAATATTGGCACGATTTGGGTGTAAAATTTGTCAGTCAGGAAATTGTAGGCCCTTTTCTGGCTCTAAAATATGTATCAACAAGGTGCGGAAAACCTTGCGACCGTGCATCTGTATTATATATTTTAAAGAATTTACTGCAATTCCCCTTATTTGCAACCTTCTGCTAAGTTCAAATCACTAAACTGTTGAATAAATAACTCCACTTTTCAATAATGCAAAATGGCCTTTATTAAAGTACTTCACAATAACACTTATACTTCGCTTACTGATAGCTTGCTTAACTCAAAGTGATTGTCGCGCCTCTACCGTGGCGGCGTTGTATACTCTGTGATTTATCGTTTGCATTCTTCTAGGCTCTTCCAGAATTTACTTAGTTAATGCTATGTAATTATAATAAGAGATGTACGTGTATAGCTCTCATATACGCGTGTATTTGTGAGCGACACTTCCACAATTATAATTGCATACTTTTGGGAGCATCTCAGATAAGATATCTGTATGTGTTTGTGCGTTGCTTCTCCGACGCGTGTACGTAGATATGTGTAGATATAATGATTGAATTATTGATGCGCATGCAAGTCACTGCTTAGCATCGGCTCAGAGATGATAGTATCCCTTAGAGCTGCTAATATTCGTTACAATATGTATACAAGTTTCTTCTGAAACTCAAGCCCAACATCATCATATATTGCAAGCTTATCTATGGATATAGGTACGCGCATAAGTACACACACACACATACACATATCTATATGATTCCGTTAGCTATAAGTTTGCATTGCGCACATAATAAACTAATGTAAATGAAAGTTATAAAAGTTTTTCATTCAGTGTTATTCGTTGTTGAATGGGATTTTTATTTTCTGTTTCTTTTTGTCCTTTTTGCCTTCATTATCAGGTCTTTTTGTTTTAAATTATTTTAGTACCATTTTATTTTTTAATTAAAATGAGCAACCTTTTGTTGGGTAAATGTTCCCAATGTGTACCAATCACACATTGATACATATATATTTATGACGTATACATTACATATACATACTTTGAGCATCAAAATTGGGATTTTGTTATACACAGCTGTACTTGTACACAGGCTTTTATAATTTTGATTGGATAACGCTTGATTGTACAGGTATAAAGGAATCAAGATAGATATAGACTTCCATATATCAAAATCATCAGTATCGAAAATAAATTTGATTGAGCCATATCTGTCCGTCCGTCCGTCCGTCAACACGATTACTTGAGTAAATTTTGAGATATAGAAGAGATTGGTATTTAAAATGAGCGAAATCGGATGATAACCACGCCCATTTTCCATATATATATATCATTTTGGAAAACACATAAAACCTGATTATTTAGTAAATACTACACCTAGAATGTTGAAATTTGAGGTGAGGACTGGTATTGAAACTCTTGATAAAAATTTGAAACAATCTTTTAAAATGGGCGTGGCACCGCCCACTTATTATAAAACCAATTTTAAAAATATTATTAATCATAAATGAAAAATCGTTAAAACTATCGTAACAAAATTCGGCAGAGAGGTTGCCTTTACTTTACTTTTTACGTTAAGGACCACACCCAATTTATATAAAAGACGAATAAGATAAGCTATATCTTTGCAAAAAAGAGCTTTATAACAATGGTATTCCATTTCCCAAGTGGGTTTATAAAAATATATTGGAAAAACTTCAAATTTTAAAAAATGGGTGTAGCGCCGCCCCTTTTTTGACTAAGCAATTTTCTATGTTTCGGGAGACATAACTCGAAGAACGGATCGTAATAAAATGTTTTACACAAATTTTCCCTATAGCAGGAAATATTTCTAGAAAAAATGGACGGGATGGGTTAAAGACCACGCCCACTTTTGTATAAAAGATATTTAAAAGGATCATAGATGAAAATAATAAGCTATGTCTTAGTGAAAAATAGCTTTGTATTGTGACGAATATTAGCAACACTAAGGGATACTATCATCTCTAAACCGTTACTAAGCAGTGACTTGTATGTACATAAACAAATCAATCATTATGTCTACACATATACACATGCCAGCACGCAGAGATGCTCACAAACGTATGCAATTATCAGCAAAAATATTTCTCACAAATACACATGCATATATCTGAGATGCGCACAAAAGTAGGCAATCATTTGTGCAAGTATCACTCATATATTCACGCGCATATGAGAAGCTATAAACGTGCATCTGTAGTTTATAGCTGGTGAGTTTATAGCTGGTAAAAAAGTAGTGAATTCTAGAAGAAGAAACGCCTAGAAGTATGCGAACGGGACATCACAGAGTATAAAAGGAGTTAAAGCTGGGTAAGCAGTAATCAGTTTGATTTAAGCACGCTATTGGTTGCGAAGTATAAGTGTTATTGTGAAGTACTTTAATAAAGATAATTTTGCATTATTGAATATTGAAGTTATTTATTCAACAGTTTAGCGATACGAGCATTAGTAGAAGGTGTGAAATAAGCGGAGTTTCTCTAAATTCATTACAGTATCAATAAATTGAATTATAACATTAAGTTGAATTATAAATTCTTGAAAATGGGTGTGGCAAAACCACTTTTTTGTCTAAGCAATTGTCAATGTTTCGGGAACCATAACTCGGAGAAAAATTTGGTGCACATGTAAGGCATACAGGAAATATTTTCAGTAAAAATGGACTAAATCGGTTAAATCGCCTTCTTTTATATAAAAGATTTTCTTAAAGTACGTACATGCAGATAATAAGCTATTTCTAGTAAAATTGGAAAATTTCCAATTTCCATTACTTGTAAATAGTAGGAAATCCCCATATATGAAGGAAAACTGCATTATTACCTGCTCACGGACATTGGTGTTAGCCTCTGCATCCTTGTTGCTTCTTTTAAACGAAAATTAGTTCAGAATAGAATCAAATGTATATGTATTATTGCGCAGCCTTGTGACACTATTAAGCACACAAAACAAACAACAACAGCATTTTAAGTGTACACCTGGGTATGTAATGTTCGGTTTCACCCGAACTTAGACTACCTTACTTGTTTTTGTTTATTTTACTTTTGGCGGCCGCTGTGGTTTGTTGGTAGCGTGCACCACCTACCACACCAAAGATCCTGGGTGGACGCCCCGAGCAAAGCAACATCAAAATTTAGAAACAAGTTTTTTCAATTAGAAGAAAATTTTTCTAAGCGGGGTCGCCCCACGGCAGTGTTTGGCAAGCGCTCCGGGTGTATTTCTGCCATGAAAAGCAACCCAGCGAAAACTCATCTGCTATGCAGATGCCGTTCGGGGTCAGCATAAAACAAGTTGGTTATTTTTTTATTTAATAAAATCACTGTATACCATTAAAATGGTGTTAATATTTCTCTCAATGATAAATATTTCAAAAGCTTGCTAAAGTAAAAGCTTACCATCTTAGCGAAATTTGCAATGAAAGCGCAACTTCCTAATTGTTGCTCATACGTCCGGCAGCACCAAAAGTTAAAATATGACTAACGCGCTGGGTAATCTTTTGCAGTCGAATACCAGACTTAATGTTTCATCTCGACCTGCGTTTACCAGGCTAAAACTATGGATAACTAAGAACTTCAACGAGATTTATTTGTGAAGTTTTTTTGATCTGTAACATTATGTTTTCAAATGTTTTAAATTAATCAGTCCAATCGTTTTTTTATTTTTATACTTTTCATGAAAATGTTAATATCGCACGAATCTCAAAACTGTAGTTCCTTAAAAGAAAAGAGATAGAGCCAGCAATAAGTATACATAATCACTTTTATCATTTTTTTTCTAAATCTATTTTATGCGTACAGCGATGATAGGTATTAGAGGTATACGCCGATCACTTTATCGGCGGCGGCGGCGTAGGCTCTATTATATATATTATATACCGGCTCGCCGGCATATGCTGCTGTTCTCACTTTAAAACGCATGATTTTTCTATTAAAAAATTATACTTAGGGTTTGGATGTATTTAAGGAAATCAACGTTTTGGCCATTTCGGAAAGATCCGGGGGTTTTGCCCCAAAATCTCGCAGATCGTTCAACATTTTTTAGGAGTAGCTCCTTATGGAGTGATTTCCCCTCGTTCACTTACTCCAGAGAGGCTTCGAACCTAACCGCGGTCTTTGAAATTGGTACTGCTGCGTCTACTGAAAAGAAATAGAGAGACATAAGACTGTCGCATTTTTGTCTGTATATATCATGCAAAGCGTAGTTTCACCTGGGGTTAACTCCTAGTAATCGTCGCGAGCACAATTTCTTTAAATCGCGGTCACACCCCAAAGCAACTTATGGTCGCCGCACTATATTTTTGACATTCGGCGGCGGCGTGCGAAAGACGACAAAAATAGGCGGCGGCTGCGGCGTTTATCGGCGGCGTATATCTTTAATAGGTATTGACTGGGAAATGTCCGGTTACGTCTTTACCTCAAAAATGTACCCAAAAGTGTAGGCGCAGGAGCTATGTGTTCCATGGGCAATTTGGTGGTGGCAAAGGTTACTTGTGTCACACTTCTTTCGTAAAATTTAAGGGGATCTTAACTGTCATAAGATGTTTTCCAAATATATGACCAATGGTCTCCTGCTTATCTACCCTGGCGTTAAAGTTGCTAAGCATGATATTTACTTAAATTTTTACTATTTCAGCAAATATTATCTTAATACCTTGTTACTATTTAAGCTGCAAAAACATTTTCGATGACTGAAGGAGCTTCACGTATATGGGCAGTCGTTTACGTGTATGTTCCGATCTTAGCAGCTTCTATTACTATTCCGTCGCCGTTAGAGAACATTGATGACAATTTGTGATCGGTCGCACCTATTAGATGGGGCAAAGCACTGCTACAACCACAACTACCTTACTAGTCCGTCTACCTTGGACCGTTGTAATTTTGTGATCTGTGGAGTTGGTTGGCCTCTTACGTGAGGCGTGTCGACCGCTATAATATTCCTAGACCTTTTCTATTACTATTCCGCGCCGTTAGAGAACATTGGTGACAATTTGTGATCGGTCGCACCTATTGGATTGGGCAAAGCACTGCTGCAACAAGAACTACATTACTAGTCCGTCTACCTTGGACCGTTTTAATTTTATGATCTGTGGAGTTTGTTGGCGTCTTACGTGAGGCGTGTCGACCGCTATAATATTCCTAGACCTTTAACCCGCTCCGGGTTTTCCACATCAGCCGAAATATAGGAAAAGATTAATGGTATCTTTTTAATATTTCAAATGTGAAAGTTTGGATGTTTGGATATCCAGATGTTTGTTTTGTGACTCAATCACGCAAGAACGGCTGAACGGATTTGGATGAAATTTGACACACATATAGCCAATAGTCTAGAAGGATCTAGTAGTTATTTGTCTTTGAAAAGGAGGCAGGTCTACGCCCCTAGGAACAGTTATACTTTAATTAAATTTTTTCATTTTTGTGACTGAACTGCGCCAGAACGGCTACATGGATTTTGATGAGATTTGGGACACAGATAGACAATAGTTTGCTGGCTAAAAATTTTTCGAAAATGGTAATGGGAATCCCACGACCCCTTCAAACAATTACTCTTTATGAATTTTTACACATTATAAACTTTAAATATAATGATATTACGAACTCTATGGGTCAAATAAGTAGAGGGCTTACAAAGTGAAAAGGGCGTCGGAGTCATTTCGCGACGTTTCCGTGACTATTTCGGTATCATACGGCAACCCTTCCGGGATCATTTCTGAATGGCTTTTGGGATACGTCCGGTATAAGCAGGCTAGCGTGAATAGCCCATAAATTTTAGTTTTGATTAACCTCGTCGTGATTAGTACTGTTTTGCCGTCTTCTCCGACTCTTTTCTTAATTAAAATATTTAATTCTTGCTCTATGCATTATACTGATTATTTTTATAAATAAGTAGGGACAGCAATTACTATATTTTTTTACGTTGATTTTGACTATATTAAATCTTAAGTATTTCTTTTTACGTTTTTCAGGTATGTTTTTGTACTTTTCATCTTGTGAAACTAACACGTAAGTAATTTTTACTAAATACATAATTTCTACAGATTATGAAAAGTTAAAGAGAATAAATACAAAAATAGATAAGCTCAGATGGAATATTTTTAAATAATAAACAAAAAGTTTTACTCAAAATAGATCGATCAATATAAATTGGCAAATTATGAGTTAAAATTTTAAAAGCTTTCCTTCGAAGTCCAAAAGTAAAATTAAAACAAAAATAAATACACAATTTATGAATCACTTTCAATATGCTATATAAAAAGTACATGTGCCTGTGTAGGTGCGTGTTTCTAGCAAAAATTGGATAAACCGTGTGAGAGGTGTATAAATTATTGTAACAGAAAGAAATATAAAATATTCTAATAGCACTTTGTTTGTAATAATGTAATAAGCTCTTAGATTTCGCATATACAACGCAAAGTGAAACGATAGAATTTGAAAGATAATAAAACCTAAAAATCGTTAAATGCTGCTTGGATTCAGAAGAATATATTTGTAAACAAAAACTATTTCATGCTTGGGCATTTCGTCAAAATATTTTTTTTTTTTTATAAAAAAAAGTCAGCAATGGTTATTCATATTTACTTGCAAAAATTGTATGTAGAACAAGTAAGGACGGACTGTCTTCGCCTGCGCCGAAGACTTCATAACTTTCGGGAATGGGGCTGAACAATAATCTTATTCCTTTCGTAATCTCCAAATAATCGGATGTGTAAGATAAGAAATATATAGTGAATAGATGTACATACCTTAACGATTTTTAAGATAAATATAAAATAAAAAACAGGTAGGTACTTTGTGTGAGGATGCAAAGTTTCTGGTTTTTTGTGGTCTGCCTGTAAAAACTATGACTGCGAATCACGTATTTCAACAATATATGACGTAAACGTAACTATTTGATGAAATTTGATGAATTTTGAAGCTTCTAGCCGTAAAAAGGGGGCAAAAACTGAGTTTATATGGGGTACATAATATATATACCACCGATCTCTATGATTTTTTCAGACAACAATATATGCTATATACGTAAGCATTTTGTGAAATTTGAAGCTTCTAGCTGTTAAAACGGGGCAGAAATTGCGCAAAGTTTCTTATCTGAACAATCGGTTGTATGAGATATATACTATATATACAACCGATCTCTATGATTTTTTCAGACAACAATATATGCTATATACTTAAGCATTTGGTGAAATTTGAAGCTTCTAGCTGTTAAAATGGGGTAGAAATTGCGAAAAGTTTCTTATCTGAACACTCGGTAGTATTAGATATATACTATATATACAACCGATCTCTATGATTTTTTCAGACAACAATATATGCTATATACGTAAGCAATCGGTGAAATTTGAAGCTTATAGCTGTTAAAATGGGGTTGAAATTGCGAAAAGTTTCTTATCTGAACAATCGGTTGTATGAGATATATACTATATATACAACCGATCTCTATGATTTTTTCAGACAACAATATATGCTATATACGTAAGCAATCGGTGAAATTTTAAGCTTATAGCTGTTAAAATGGGGTAGAAATTGCGAAAAGTTTCTTATCTGAACAATCGGTTGTATGAGATATATACTATATATACTACCGATCTCTATGATTTTTTCAGACAACAATATATGCTATATACGTAAGTATTCGGTGAAATTTGAAGCTTCTAGCTGTTAAAATGGGGCTAAAATTTGCGAAAATATATATATATATATACTATATATATATACTATATATACCACCATATATATACTATATATACCACCGATCTTTATGATTTTTTCAGACAACAATATATGCTATATACCTAAGCATTCGTTGAAATTTGAAGCCTCTAGCTCTTAAAATGGGGCCGTAATTACGAAAAGTTCCTTATCTGAACAATCGGTTGTGGGGGATATATACTATATATACGACCGATCTCATCAATTTTTTTAGGCAACAATATGTGCAATATATGAAAGTATATGGTGAAGTTTGAAGCTTCAATCTGTTAAATTGGGTAAGATATTACAAAAATCCTCTTTTTCTGAAAAATCGGTTGTATGGAGGATATATGCTATAGTGGTCCGATCCGGTCGGTTCCGACAAATGTCTAATCGGACACCCAAATACACCCGCTCACCAAATTTTATCAAGATATCTCAAAAATTGAGGGACTAGTTTGCATACAAACAGACAGACGGACAGACGGACATGGCTAAATCAACTCAGCTCTTCAACCTGATTATTTCGGTATACTTAATGGTGGGTCTATCTATTTTCCTTTAAGGACTTACAATTTTCGGTTTCGTGACGAAATTAATATACCATTTCATTTTCATGAAAGGTATAAAATGGCAAAAAACCCCCTTATCTGAACGATCGGTTGTATGGGATAAATGTTATATATAGCTCCGATTGAAATGATTTTTACAGGAAATCTCCTATGATATATTAGAATATATATCCCCAAGTTTCACGTTTTTATATTGGAAACTAAGGGAGAAATTGCCAAAAATCGTTCTATCTGAACGATCGGTTGTATTGGATAGATATATACTAGGCCGGGTCGATTTGTGGGGAGGCAAAAAAATCGCCCATTGCTCTGTGAAAATCATATTCTAGGGATCAAAATAAGAAACTTTGCCGAAGGAACCATACCTCTAAAACGAATTCTGATGTCCCCCCTTTGGGTCGAACTTTTGGGTAGTTTATACTATATACTAGTATATACTATATACTAGTATATACTATATACATATAGCTCCCATCAAAGTAATTTTTTCAGGATATCTTCTATGATATATTAGAATATATATCACCGAGTTTCACGTTTATACTTTCTAAATTGCGGCAGGAATGACCAAAATCGTCTTATCTGAACGATCAGTTGTATGGGAGATACATGTTATAGTGGTCCGATTCTACCGGATCCGACAAATGTCTAATATAATACAAAAATACATCCTTGTGCCAAATTTCATTGAGATATCTCAAAATTTGGGGGACTAGTTTGCGTTCAAACAGACAGACGGACGGACAGATGGACATGGCTATATCACCTCAGTTCGTCGCCCTGATCAATTCGGTATACTTAATGGTGAGTCTATCTTCTATATATCTCAACGTTACAAACATCGGACCAAAGTTAATATACCATTTCATGTTCATGAAAGGTATAAAAAAAGCTGCACAACGAATTTTGCAATATTTTTTTAAAGTACAAAAAACAGCAAGCCATTTCCAACAAAAAACTTAGTCAAAAACCGCTGGGTGTTTATTGAACTTTTCAAAGCAATTTTTATTTTTTATTGCAACATACATATGTAATTTTGTTTTTGTTTGCTTGCACGTGCGTCTTTGTGTGTGTGTCAGTATACGCGTGATCACAACGCCTGCAGCTGTGTGTCTGTGTGCAATTTCGCCACCCGTTCGCCGCTGAAAAAAGCCGACTATATTGGTTATGACCTATTCAAAGCTTGTACGCGTAAAAGAGCAAGCAAATAAATTTAGTTATAAATAATTTCTGGCAAAAATTCAGACATCTTCCCGATGATGTCCAAGTATAGCGCTTTGGCAATATGCCAACCGAACGCTTGTCGGGATTTTACACTTTTGGATGAAGCTGCGCAGTTGCTGCATGAGAAAAAAAAACAGATGTTGATGATAAATAAATGAAAGTATAGAGCAGAAAGAGAGATGAATGGCAGCGGAAACTTAGGAGAAAAAAGTTGGGAAAAGTTGCATGAAACATCCCCCCCTTGCGCCTTCTTGTATACGTGCAAAAAGAAGGCGCAGTGGGTGATCTATATGTGCACTTGCGAGTATTAAAATAGCAGCAAAATTTAATTTCGAATTTTTGTGTTTTTTTTTTATTCTCTTTCTATATTTGTTATTTATCATTAAAGAAAACCTTAAATAAACCATAACAAAATATATGCGAAAAAATTTGAAAAACGCTGTTTGTAAAATTAAAAAAAAAATCTTTTGTATTACATTCTCAAATAAAATTTTCCAAAAATTTATTTAGAACAAATTTTTCATTTATTCAATATCCTCCAAAGCGCAAAGCAATCGCTGCTATATGTTTTCTCATAGCAGATAAGTTTTTCCAGTATAAAAACAACATAAAAAATAGTAAATAATTTTTTCTGTACTTTTGGTTTTTAAACGGTTTTATTTAGCTTGACTTGACAGGGTAGACGGCCGGCCGGCACGAATTTCGTAATTGAAATTGATTTAACTTCCGGATAAGCTACAAGCTTGAAGCTTGGAATATAGTTCAGAACCCGATGACAATGTAATAATAAGAAAAAACTCCAATAGGTGGCGCATGGATCGAAATATTTAAAAAAAAATCGTATTTGTGGTCCGATTTGGCTCATATTTGCAACCCATAATACATACATGACTGGAAGCGACCTATAATGTCCGATTTGGTCGTATTTGGAACAAATATTACATACAGTACGGTAGAAGTGACATCAGAATATTTTGGAGTTCGAGGTGGGACAAGCATGCGTGGCACAGAGTCGAGTAAATTCTTTGGAAGGATTATATATTGAGGACTTAGATTGAAAGAAAGAGTCCTTGTAATAATGAGTACTAGTCAATCTAGGGCATTGATCAGACAAATAAAAGCGTTGGGGGCGTGAAATTTCTAAAAATGTGAGGCATAGCAGTTGGTCTTCCTTACGACTATCAATAGAAATTTTGACGCGTCCAACGCTATATTTGTCTGATCAACGCCCTAGATTGACTAGTACCTAGGACCTACCTAATTCTTTTCTAGCTTTTAGTATTATTATTACTTCATGTAAGTATTGCTTCAATAAAATCATTTAACTTAAAAATGTTTTTTTAATTAATTTATTTTTATACTCAGCTGAGCAGAGCTCACAGAGAATAGATTGGTGTTGAAAATGAGCGAAATCGGAGGATAACCACGCCCACTTTTCATATATAAAACATTTTGGAAAACGCAAAAAACCTGATTATTTAGTAAATAATAGACCCAGAATGCTGAAATTTGACGTGTGGTCTGATATTGAGAATCTTGATAAAAATTTGAAAAAAAAAATTTTTTTAAATGGGCGTGGCACCGCCCACTTGTGATAAAACCAATTTTAAAAATATTATTAATCATAAATCAAAAATCGTCAAACCTATCGTAACAAAATTCGGCAGAGAGGTTGCCTTTACTATAGAAAATGCTTTGAAGAAAAATTAACTAAATCGGTTAAGGACCCCGCCCACTTTTATATAAAAGATTTTTAAGCGGGTCGTGGACGAATAAGATAAGATATATCTTTGCAAAAAAGAGCTTTGTATCAATGGTATTTCATTTCTTAATTGGATTTATAACAATAAATAGGAAAAACTTCAAATTTAAAAAAATGGGCGTGGCATCGCCCCTTTTATGATTAAGCAATTTTCCATGTTTCAAGAGCCATAACTCGAAGAAAAATGAACGGATCGTAATAAAATAGAGTACTTAACGTTCCCTATAGCGGGGAATATTTCTAAGAGAAAATGGACAAGATCGGTTAAAGACCACGCCCACTTTTGTATAAAAGATTTTTAAAAGGGTCGTAGACGAGGATAATAAGCAATATCTTAGCGAAAAAGAGCTTTGTATCAATAAATTTAATAATAACATTAAACTGGAAAACACAAAAAATTTTGAAAATGGGTGTGGCACCGCCCCTTTTTTGTCTAAGCAATTTTCAATATTTCGGGAGCCATAAATCGAAGAAAAATTTACATATCGTAACAAAATTGGGTGCACAAGTTTTCCTTACAGCAGGAAATATTTGTAGTAAAAATGGTTAACGTTGGCTAAGGACCGCGCTCACTTTTATATAAATGACTTTGAAAAGGGTCGTAGGCAAAAACAATAAGTTAAATCTTAGCGAAAAATAGATTTGTACCAATCTTATTTTGTGCCATTATAACAAGAAATGGGAAAAAATTCAAATCTTGAAAAATGGGCGTAGCACTGCCCCTTTCTTACAATGCATTTCCCAACGTTTCTGCAGCCATAACTCAACGAAAAATTTGGTGCACATGTATGCATTTTAACAGGAAATATTTTCAGTAAAAATGGACTAAATAGGTTAAATCGCCTTCTTTTATATAAAAAATTTTGTTAAAGTACGTAGATGCAGATAATAAGCCATTTCTAGTAAAGGTTGGAAACTTTCGTCAATAACCCTCCTTTTTTGTTTTGTAATAACGCTTTTTAGTACAATGGCACTTATGTGTTTATGTCTATTGTTCTGTTATATCTTTATTTAAAAAAACCAATAGGAAAATCCCCATATCTGAAGGAAAACTGCATTATTAACCGCTCAAGGTCATAGGTGTTAGCCTCTGCATCTTTTTGCTTCTTTCAAACGAAAATTAGTTCAGAATAGGACCATACGTTTATGTATTATTGCGCAGCCTTGTAACACTATTAGGCCCGGTTTTTCAGTAGTTGGCTAAGCTAAGCTTAAACTAAGTTTGCTTAAACTCTAGTCAAATTTGAACTCCAGTTAAACTACTAAGGAGTTTTTCAGTCACAGTTTAAGGCCGCATTTGGGGTATGCTTTTTTGTGCGGCAACATTGGTTTTTTTTATTATCTAGATAATTTGTAGATACGGCAACAGTTGTATTTTGTTTACCCAACAAACATGGAAAAAAATTCTCCAGCGAATCATATATATAGTTCCGGAAGTGATATCCAACATCATTATTTAATTAATCTTAAACCATATAGTTCTTGAGTTGATATCCAATTTCATTCTTCAATCACTATTCAAACTTTTGAGAAATTTTGTAAAATTAAAAGTGTTCGAGTTGATCTGAAACGTCATTAATATTTTGCAATTAATATTCTAATTTCGAGAGAGATTGATAATTTTCAGTCCTCAAATGAATATTCAACAAGTTTCTCCAGTTGATATCATACATTGGATATGGAGTTGAGGTGAAGTTGAAAAAAAATCTTCTAGGTGGTACACCAAAGCAAATAGCTATTTATTGTGAGAAATAAACACCTAATTGATAGCAGTTATGAGGCGTAAGTAATCAAAAATAATTTATATAATCGGCCGCCGCACAGTGGTCTGGATTTGTCTTTCAGTGGACTTAGGGAAATGAAAAAAATATTAGTTAATAGCACAAAAACTTTGATGGGGATCGATTTTAAGTCTCATTACATGAGGTTTTTATTTTTGAGTATTTTTTCATAAAGTCTTAAACAAAAAAGGTATAGCAAATAAAAAAATTGTATGTATGGGAAAAATCATATTTTTACCGTTAACTCATTTTCCTCACATTTCCTCAAAATTTGATTAATTTATTTATATAGTTAGGGTTATATACTATGCAATTTTCTCGGTTTCGTGGTTCGAAAAGGTTCGCGTTTTGTTTTTTTTTTTTTGGTTTTTTTGTTTTTTTTTTTGGTATTGCGAATCACTTATTAGTTTTGGGTAGAATTTAAAAACAAACATATTTTTTTTTTTTCTTTTTAATGTTAGTATTGTGGCCACCGTGGTGTGATGGTAGCTTGCTCCGCCTACCACACCGTCTGTCCTGGGTTCACATCCCGGGCAAAGCAACATCAAAATTTTAGAAATAACGTTTTTCAATTAGAAGAAAATTTTTTTCTTTCAATTTGTAGGGAAAATCAAGAGGAGCACGACGCAAATTGAAAGAGAAGCTCGACCTTAGATCTCTTCTGAGGTTATCGCGCCTTACATTTATTTTTTTTTATTGCGAATCACTTTTTAATTCTGAGTAATATTGAAAAACAAAAATATTTGATAATTCATATACATTTAATTTTTTTATATTGAATTTACATCTAATAATCCAAAAATGGTTAAAATCAAAAATTTAGCTATTCCAGCTTGTTCGTTAATTTTTTTTTTTTTGTATGATGCTGATAATTATGATGATGATAATTAAAAGCAAAAATTATTCGATCGGTCAATAGTCCATGAAATCTCCAAATATACATATATGTATATGACCAAAAAAAAAAACTAAAAAAAAAAACAATTTTTATTATTTTAAGTAAATATTGCATTTCATATGTAGTATGTATATTCGTACCCAATTAAAATTGAGAAACCAAAATATTGAGTTTTCTATATTATAGTAGAGGTTTTGCGGTAGGAGTAGTAGAGATTTCACTTCTTCGGATATTTCCTCATGCTTACTAGGTAATTTCGATCTCCTCGATGAAATAAATGGGTCAGAAGTAATTAACAAATTATTTAAAATGTCCTCATTTGGGGCTTTGCGACTAATTTTTCTAGCATGATCTCGACGATATGCTGTAAAATCTTTATTTCTTGATTCAGCGGCTTCTTCGGACAACTTTCCGATAGCAATGGAACCAAAATGCTCTATTATTGAAGCTCCGTGTATTGAAATTTTATGTACACTTGAAGGCATGTAATACCATTCATATAGTTCGACGTAAACTCGAATGGTTTCTCTGGCGTACATTTTGAACTTTTGTACATCTATTGGACACCCACATTAAAGTGCCCCTAATATTGTAGAGAATCTTTGAATAAGATTTTCACTAACACCAGTTAAAGAGGCGGTATTTTTAATGTCAGCGAAAAATCGTCTATCGGTATTTCCATCATTCGTTGTACCATGCCCTTGCTTTACCACGTCTACCAATAAAACAGTCTGAATAGTAAAAATTATTTTAAAAAATAAAAAAAATAAATGTAAGGCGCGATAACCTCCGAAGAGATCTAAGGCCGAGCTTCTCTTCCAATTTGCGTCGTGCTCCTCTTGATTTTTCCCTACAAATTGGCCGGACGGGACCTACATGTTTTATGCCGACTCCGAACGGCATCTGCAAGGCAGATGAGTTTTCACTGAGAGCTTTTCATGGCAGAAATACAATCGGAGCGCTTGCCAGACACTGCCGAGGGGCGACCCCTCTTAGAAAAATTTTCTTCTAATTGAAAAAACTTATTTCTAAAATTTTGATGTTGCTTTGCCCGGGAGTTGAACCCAGGGCATACGGTGTGATAGGCGGAGCACGCTACCATCACACCACGGTGGCCGCCAAATTATTTTAGTGGAGCCAAAATTGCTGGAAATTGGGAAAAATACCTAGATTTTACGAAAAAATGTTATATAACAATAAATTAGATCACAGAATAGGAAAATGTACATTTAAAGTCCTAAGTCCCAAATTTTCAATTTTGTTCCAGTGTGCGCCATGATGTGAAGGTAGCGTGCTCCGCCATCCACACCTCAGATTTTTGGTTCACGCCCGGGAAAGGCAAAATCAAAATTTTAGAAAGAAGTTTTTCCAATTAGAAGAAAATTTTTCTAAGCGGGGTCGCCACTCGGCAGTGTTTGGCAAGCACTCCGAGTGTATTTCTGCCATGAAAAGCTTTCAATGAAAACTCATCTGCCTTGCAGATGCCGTTCGGAGTCGGCATAAAACAAGTAGGTCCTGCCACGCCAATTCGTAGGAAACATTAAAAGGAGCACGACGCAAATTGGAAGAGAAGCTCGGCCTAAAATCTCTTCGGAGGTTATCACGCCTTACATTTAAGAAAAATAATAAATAACTGATTAAATTGCTGTTTTTGTGTTCGAAGGTGTACATAAATATGTATATTGATAAAGAGAAAACAGAGGCAGTACTAAGATAATTTACTATAACCAAAATAAGAACCAATAAAAAATTAAACGAAGAGTGTCAAAGTTTGATTCTCAAAACTGTGTCTTTGAATGGGAGATCTATTTTTGAAGTTTCTTAAATTTTTATTTTTCTTTCTTTATTTTAAATATTATTTGCAGAAAAGGAATAAAAAATTTAAAAAAATTTAAATTTATTATGCATTTAATAATATATACTTAAACATACGCATTTTTGTTATGCCTCCTTTCATTATTTGAAATTATTATTTTTTTTTTTAAATAGACACCTGTAAATATTTACCTGCTGTCAACGTTCATCTAAATATTTTTTTCTGCAGGCTTTTGCGAAGTAGATATGCGGCGCGACAAAATAAAATTGTTTGTAATGCATAAATATAAATAAATATATATATACCAAAGGTGAAGGACATCCTGAATCGCATTATTTTCTTAACACAAATTTTATGAGCATTTTTATTTTTATTTTAGTGGTGGTAACAGTGTGTTTTATAGAATAAAATGAACAAAGCACAATCAAACTAGTAAATTTTTGTTTATTTGCGCATATTAAAATTAAAAGTAAATTATAGCTTGTAATAATTTTTATTTATTTTCACATGCATAAGTAAAATGACATTTGTTAGCACGTAATTAAATTTTATTTATATATAAGTAAATTGAGTGCACAATTTTTTTATACTCAGCGTGCTTGGCACATAGAGTATATTAAGTTTGATTGGATAACAATTGGTTGCTCAGGTATAAAGGAATCGAGATAGATATAGACTTCCATATATCAAAATCATCAATATCGAAAAAAAATTTGATTGAGCCATGTCCGTCCGTCCGCCCGTCCGTCTGTCCATTAATACGATAACTTGAGTAAATTTTGAGGTATCTTCATGAAATTTGGTACGTAGGTTCCTGGGCACCTACCTCAGATTGCTATTTAAAATGAACGATATCGGACTATAACCATGCCCACTTTTTCGGTATCGAAAACTTCGAAAAACCAAAAAATTCGATAATTCATTACCAAAGACGGATAAAGCGATGAAACTTGGTAGGCGGGTTGACCTTATGACAAAAATAGAAGACTAATAAAACTTTGGACAATTGGCGTGGCACCGTCCACTTTTAAAAGAAGGTAATTTTATAGTTTTGCAAGCTGTAATTTGGCAGTTATTAGAGATCTCATGATGAAGTAAAATTTTAACAAAAAACTTAATATCTTTACAGTAAAATAAAAAAAAAATAAATGTAAGGCGCGATAACCTCCGAAGAGATCTGAGGCCGAGCTTCTCTTCCAATCTACGTCGTGCTCCTCTTGATTTTACCTTCAAATTGCCCGGACGGGACCTACATGTTTTATGCCGACCCCGAACGGCATCTGCAAGGCAGATGAATTTTCACTGAGAGCGTTTAATGTTAGAAATACGCTCGGAGCGCTTGCCAAACACTGCCAAGGGGCAACCCCGCTTAGAAAAATTTTCTTCTAATTGAAGAAAAAAAAAATGTTGATGTTGTTTTGCCCGGGGTGTCAGGGCATACGTTGTGGTAGGCGGAGCACGCTACCATCACACCACGGTGGCCGCCAAATCACATACAGCTAAGGGCCACTCCCATTTAAAACCCTCATTAGTACCTCTAATTTGATACCCATATCGTACAAACACATTATAGAGTCACCCTGGTCCACCTTTATGGCGATATCTCGAAAAGGCGTCCACCCATAGAACTAAGGTCCACACCCTTTTAAATAATCATTAACACTTTTCATTTGATACCCGTATGGTACCGGAGCGTACCGGATCTGTATCCGGCAAAGGACGATCACATCGATAACACTTCCCAAAGCCTTCGGGGGCAACCTTATCGCTACAACAACAACAACAACATAGTCACCTGGTCCACATTTATGGCGATATATCGAAAGGGCGTCCACCAATCGAACTAAGACCCACTCCCTTTTAAATAATCTTTAACACCTTTCATTTGATTCCCATATCGTACAAACACATTCTAGAGTCACCCCTGGTCCACCTTTTTGACGATATCTCGAAAAGGCGTCCACCTATAGAACAAAGGCCCACTCCCTTTTAAATAATCTTTAACACCTTTCATTTGATTCCCATATCGTACAAACACATTCTAGAGTCACCCCTGGTCCACCTTTTTGACGATATCTCGAAAAGGCGTCCACCTATAGAACTAAGGCCCACTCCATTTTAAAATACTCTTTAATACCTTCCGTTTGATACCCATGTCATATAAGCACATTCCGGGGTTAACCCAGGTTAATTTTCCTACGTGGTGATTTTCCCTTATTTTGTGTCCAAAGCTCTCAGCTGAATATGTAATGTTCGGTTACACCCGAACTTAGCCTTCCTTACTTGTTTTTTTTTTTATTCCGTTCAAATAGCCAGTGCCTCTCGTATAAGGTGAATAAAATTTCGGTTACGCATTTCTTGGTACGGCCTAATAATCACCTTAACTGTAAGCTCTGCCTCTTAACTGTCTTTCCTGCTTTGAGAAGTAAACTTTCATTTCGAATATATGAGGATTTTGTGGGAGAGGGGATTGAGATGAACATTCGACCTCTTTGATACCAACAGATCTAATTTCATTTATTTTCAAACCGACTAGGTTTTTAAGAGGCTAAACGAAATAGAAAATCAGTGCAATATCCAATTTGTTTAATTTGTGAAAATATATTACCCCCAATACGCGGTGTAGGCATGGTCCTTAGCTTAGAACTATATCGATGTCGATTCCTTTGTACTATCCACCATACCCTCAAATGGATACTCGGAGTTCTATATGTAACAAACTCTAAGGCGAATTTCGTGCTGCATCAGCTTAAAGCCAACTCTGCCTGAGGCTTGCTCATTTTCTCAACTCTTTGAATATTGTCAAAAACACCGTTAACCCAAAGTCGGCAAAAAGCTGGTACATAGACCTTGGTGCAATCAGCTCGTCCTTACTGCTTTAAGTAAATCTTAATTGATTTTACTTTAATGAAAAATATTACCCGATAACGGTTTTACCCATTCAGCTGGATAGGGGTCACTCGGGAGCAAATAAATAAATCGTTCCTTGAAACAGCCCTACTAAAAGTGGAAGTCTAATGAATTCCGGAAAAATGCATTATGAGTTTGCTCAGTGGTATAAATGTCACGGCGGTTGCGACGACTTAGATAAAGGTGAGAAGGGCTCTTCCCGAAAGGTTGTTCTATCTTTTCTGTATTGGGTCTTATCATGGAGTTTAATGATATACCTGAACAAAACTGAGCTCTTCGCATAAGATGACATAAGATCCCTGACTGAGGACCACCTCCAATAGGGAGATTATCTCTAGTACTGTCTGCGCGTGTTCAATGTTGTGAGATTATTATTTATAAAAAATTGTCACTAAGTTTAATATAGAGGAAAAGGATAAAATGGCTTCGGTTGGGTTGTGCTGCTGCCGAGTGGCAATTCAAAAACGCTGGAGTATCTCACCAAACGCTTTATGTTTTCCATACGGAATTAACCTGTATTAAATACAGAGTATATAGGATGATATTCTCTGCTTTAACAGTTATGGAATTTTACAGTTACTAAAAAAGTCACTTAAAACAGCCAATGAAGAGCCAAGTTCCGCCGCACCAAAGTCGGGGGATTTTGAATACCCCTTGCTGCAGTAAATCTCATCTCTTTGTCGGTGAAGACAAGCCCAATTGTACATGGTTGCTGTTGGATTCCACTGGCCTTTGGTATCTGCTTTTGCTTAGTTGAGTTTCAAGTCAGTAAGCAGTCGCTGAGCTGACACCACCTTTGGCCAGGTGTAGAGAAGTTCGTTTACTGAGGAGTACAGCAATAAAAAAATAAGGGTTGAAAAGAACTTGGAGTGGAATGGAAATATCGTGAGTTATAAGCTTGCTTCGCAACTCTGCTCTTATTAAATAGTAAGGACTGGCTTGTATATCAAATTCTTTTTTGTAGCTTCATCAAATTTTTTACCGAATCTAAGAAGCTTATTGTAGTATATATGTTATAATTGATCTACTCTTAATACATCCCAGCAAAAATGGGTTCTTGCAAGTTGCTATTTTTGTTATAATGGCAAAAAATTTACTGAAGTTTTTGATGAATGTTGCGAATGTGGACAGACTTTTGTCGACTATAAATACGGTTCGTTCAAATACCAGCACCTTCAGCTACTATTCGAGCTAGTAACATAGCTAACATACATTTTTTTTTACTTCTTGAACCTTGTAGAAGAAGTCGGCGTTTAGTGCGATAAAACCTCATGGAATTCCCCCGAAAGCTTCATATCCCAAAAATTTATTGAAGAGGAAGGTTCGCTTCTGAATGAATTTCTGGGAAAGGGTGATCTTGAACGGAATTCTAAACATGTATTAATGTTCAAATTCAAAATTCTGGCATAGGGCCAACCAACATGGTTGTACCCATACACTTTAAACTATATTGGGACCTACAAAAGCCTGCTGTTTGAAAAGGAAATTCAAATTCGGTTGGTAACTTTAAGCAAAAGAACTTCTCGGGAATCCTACTTGCAATAACAAAAAGTTTCCAAAGCCATAAGCTAAGATATGTTGTTACAGGAGAGTTTAATATGATGAGAGAGTTATTGTTTTTTTTTTTTTTTTTCAGAAAAAAATACGCGCAAGCGGCTGTTGTGTCCAACCAGGAGTTTTATGAACGAATATTTTAATTTAGTTTATTACCGAATTTCACTTCTAAAATAGTTTCACCATTGTCGTTTTTAATTTTCGTTAACATAACGTAAAATTTGCGCATGTGTTTTATTAAGACAATATTTTATATATTTCATCTTCAAACCCCTTTCATTTCTCGATCCTCTACATCTTGTAGCTATCAAAACAATGTGACAGCTGATCAATGGGTTAACAGTGTCTATGTTTTACGTATGAATAAGTATTTGTATACACCCACGTACATGTTTATTAGACTGCCCGATTTTGCATCATATCTTAATATTTTTGATGTTGAATGTTAAAAACCTTCGAATAGGTCTCAGAAGTCATTTTCCAGAGTTTGGAAGCGAATCTCGACAATTTACCCGATTGGAGTGTCCATTTTTTACGACTCGTTTTAGAGCTTCCTTGCAGAGAATAGGATAGAGGATAGTTGATGATAAAAAAATCGATCCGATAATAGGCTTACTATGTGTTTTCGAGATCACTGAACACGATGCTGGTATTAGTTTTTCTTTACAACAAATATATCTTGCAAAACTCACGAAAAATTTACAAACATTGTGCAAAAAAGGAAATTTTCGCTTTGAATGCTAAAATAAAACTGTTTAAATTTTTTTCTAGTATGTAATACTGCCTAATATAGGAAATTTGAGTAGCTTTGAGATGCAAAAAAGCTGGCTCGATTTGAATCAACTCGTTTCGAGATATGAGCCAAATACTTAAATGATCCTAATATGAAAAACAGTAATATTACTTGTAATCGGGTCAATAGCTTTGGGAACGGACTCTTGAGATTAATTCTAAGTTTTTAAACTTTTAATTCGTTAATAATTCCGATATTGTATTGTTTTAATCACTTTTGGAGTTTTATAGAAAAACTCACTCACTGGAGGTGCTTAATCATTCGCTTTTTTTTCTAGAACACTTCTATTTTTTGTAAAATGTTTGGTGATTTTTGCGAGATGTATTGGTTGTAGAGAAAAACATATACCGGCATCGTGTACAGCGACCTCTAAAACATATAGTTAACCTATTGCCGGGTCAATTTTTTATCATCAACTATCCCCGCCTTCTCTGCAAGGAAGCTCTAAAACGGAGTCGTAAATAAATGGACACTGGCATCGAGTAAATTTTCGAGATTCGGCTCCAAACTCTGGGAAATGACTTCTGAAGTCTATTCGAAGGTTTTAGCATTCAGCATCTAAAATATAAATATATGATGCAAAATCGGGTCAGTCTAACATTTATGTGAGTATATTACAAGCCAATGATACAAATATTTACTACTTGCTAATTAACTCACAAGCATTGACCAACATATAAATTATTTGACAAGGACACGACTCTGGCATAGAACTTGATTGAAATGTTTTGTTTTTGGTTTTGTTACAGGTAGATATATACACATATATACATACATATATATGTACAATTCGCATAATATTTGTTGCTCAAATCGAAATATAAAAACAAACAAGTAAGGAAGGCTAAGTTCGGGTGTAGCCGAACATTACATACTCAGTTGAGAGCTGTGGAGACAAAGTAAGGGAAAATTACCATGTAGGAAAAAGAACCTGGGTTAACCCTGGAATGTGTTTGTATGACATGGGTATCAAATGGAAGGTATTAAAGAGTATCTTAAGAGGAAGTGGGCCATAGTTCTATAGATGGACGCCATTTAGGGATATCGCCATAAAGGTGGACCAGTCCTGACTCTAGAATTTGTTTGTACGATATGAGTATCAAATGAAAGGTGTTAATGAATATTTTAAGAGGGCGTGGGCCTTAGTTCTATATGTGGACTCCTTTTCGAGATATCGCCATAAAGGTGGACGAGAGGTGACTCTAGAACTTGTTTGTACTATATGTGTATCAAATGAAATGTGGTAATGATAATTTTAAAAGGGAGTGGGCCTAAGTTCTAAAGGTGGACGCCTTTTCGAGATATCGCCATAAAGGTGGACCAGGGGTGACTCTAGAATTTGTTTGTACTATATGTGTATCAAATGAAAGGTGTTAATGAGTATTTTAAAAGGGAGTGGGCCTTAGCTCTATAGGTGGACGCCTTTTCGGAATATCGTTATAAAAGTGGACCAGGGGTGACTCTAGAATTTGCTTGTACGATATGAGTATCAAATGAAAGGTGCTAATGAGTATTTTAAGAGGGCGTGGGCCTTAGTTCTATATGTGGACGCCTTTTGGAGATATCACCATAAAGGTGGACCAGGGGCGACTCTAGAATGCGTTTGTACAATATGGGTATCAAACGAAAGGTGTTAATGAGTATTTTAAAAGGGAGTGGGCCTTAGCTCTATAGGTGGACGCCTTTTCGGAATATCGTTATAAAAGTGGACCAGTACTGCGATTCACTAACTTCTATAACGATTTTCGGAATTGATATAATATCATAACGATAATTTTAACGAGTTTGCTATTCAGTAACTTATCTTTATTTATAACTCGATATAGAACAATCAGCTGTTTCCTATAACGATTTGACAAGAGACTTATATCGTCGGTTTTGTTTTTCACGCTATAGGTGGTTAAGATAATTTATTAACAAAATTTATTAATATTTTGGTGTTTTCGTGTTTCAAACAATAAAAATAATGGCATTTGAGTTTGTAGCGAATAATTTAACGCAAAATGTAACAGCGTCGAGTGCATCAAGAATAGATAGGCGCTTGCTCAGGGATATCGATGATCCTTTTGAGCTTGAGCATGCAGAATTCAAAAAACTGTACCGCGTATCTCCGGATATTGTGATGGGACTTTCTGATCGGCTACACGAAAATCTAAGAGGACAGAGGATCTCAGCAATATCGGAAGAGAAACAGGTAAAGCTACTAAAATCATTCAAAATTTGCAGTGTCCTTACTTACTAGATATCTTTGAAGGTTTTGTGTGCCTTACGTTTTTATGCCACAGGATGTTATCAACGGCCTGTAGGAGAACAGTGGGGAATTTCGATGAGCCAGTCTTCCATCAGCCGATGTATCCACAGGGTGACTGATGCAATAAATGAGAAAGTGCTTTTCGACGAAATCAAGTTTCCTATGACGCAGGAAGAACGACAAGCTGCCAAAGAGGTATTTTCGCCAGCACCTGCGCCCTTCGTTGGAGGAACGATAGGAGCGATTGACTGTATGCACGTTTCCATTTTAGCTCCAAAAGTTCATGAGGAAGCGTACGTTAATCATCATGGATATCATTCCATAAATGTGCAAATGGTAGGTTAACTAATTTAACTACTTAATAATAAAGTGCATTGCTACATGATTTTTACATTTTTGTAGATATGTGACCCAAATTTAAAAATTTCAAATGTGAATGCCAAGTTTCCGGGAGCACGTCATGACGCATATATTTGGAGTAGTTCTGCAGCTCGGCGAGCAATGCAGAGAGCCCATGAAAATGGGAATCGTCATATGTTTTTAATAGGTAATATCTATTGATTGTTCTTATTATTTTTCATAATTTGAAATATGCAACTTTCAGGTGATTCTGGGTACCCATTAGAGCCGTGGCTTATGACACCACTACCGAACCAGCCTGAGGGAACTCCCAAGTTTCGATATAACGAGGCTTTATGCAAAGCTCGAAATCCCATCGAGAGACTCTTTGGTGTTTTGAAAGGAACTTGGAGATGTCTTTCACGGCAAAGAGTTCTTTTGTATGAACCGGGCTTCGCCGGGAAAATTGTAAATGCTTGCTCAACATTACACAATATTCGTTTGCGTGAGCAGAGCTTTGAGATTGATGACATCGACCCAATTTTGGTGGAACATGCTGTGACCAACTCAGAAGAAACCTTTAACTCGATATCTTCAGCTGGAAAACGGGACCAAGAGAGACTCATAGCAAATGTTTTCTCCTGAACAATACTTATATTTTTTTTTTAATTTTTGAAATTTTCACCAAGTTTTGCTGAAGCTAAATTATGTTCGATTTTTTAAAAGTTTTGCGTTCGAAACTTTGTATAAAAAAATTCACGAGGTCCGCTGGAAAAAATTCCCAAATATCAGAAAGCCATTCAAGTGGATTAAGTTAAGACATTATTGTATAAAAATTTAATAAGCCACAAAACTGCATACTCAGAAAAATTCTAAAAACTCTCAGCAAAAAGTAGTAAGTTTTCATTCACATTGTTAGTGTTACATCGTGATATATACTTGAAAAACTTGGTGAAACTCCAAAAACCCTGTGACGAAGACTGATGTCCATGAGTATTTGCGCAAAATTAATTTTTCTCCTCTAACACAAGTTTATATTCTATATTTTTTATTATGTCCTGGACGTTTTTTATTTGTATAAAACCTTAAAAATTAAGTCATAAAAACGAGAAAACATAAGATAAAAATTCAGTACAATACATATCACATGTTTTTTTTTTTATTAAATATACACGTATGTATATATACGCTAAATCAAAAAAACAAAGTATTTTTCTTACATAAAATAGAATCAAAATTCTAAGTGATATTTTTGCAAATAGGAACCACATAAATAAAAATTTAAAAGTTAACACGAAGCTCTAGAAAATTAATCGAACTTCAAAAAAATGTCATCAACATTTTTAACTTTTTATTCAGAATTGTTAGAAAATGTAGTTTTGTATCTCATTCAATTTTAGGCAAGGAAGTGTAAGTTTCATGACCGTAAACATTTCCGTTGATTTTTTAGAAACTTTTTTGCTAAGGGTGTTGCGTATTTTCTTCCATATAACAGATGAACAAAATGTACTTTTCAGGGAAAAAATTAGCAACACCCTTAGCAAAAAAGTTTCTAAAAAATCAACGGAAATGTTTACTGTCATGAAACTTGCACTTCCTTACCTAAAATTGAATGAGCTACAAAACTACATTTTCTAACAATTCTGAATAAAAAGATAAAAATGTTGATGACATTTTTTTGAAGTTCGATTAATTTTCTAGAGCGAGTTAAAAAAAGAGAGTTAAAAAAAATCAAAACTAAGCTAAATACTAAAATACTAGTTTATAGCCTATCAGACAGCCGGTTAAACGCATCCGACCACTTTCCAATTTCTTTAACAATTGCAAACAATGCCTCGTTCTGCTTCGCTTGCATTTCAATTAGCTTGGCCTCATTTTCCAATCGTTTGGTCTCATTTTTTGCCAGTATCTGTTGATATAGGGAGAAAAATGAAAAAAGTTTAATAAATAAATTTTTTATAATGAATTATTGTTTCTTACACTGTGTGTTTGAGCCTGTACTTCAGCGATTTCTAAAAATCGCCGCGTTTTGTCGGCTTCTGCGTCAGCACGCTTACTTTTTAAGCCCCTGCGTTGTGTTTGTGCGGGGGTAGCAGAAAATGCCCTAGACTCTCTCGAGTGATGAGCGGACGGTGTTGTAGCCATCCCACATTCAACAGCCTCCTCGTCATCATCAGCTTCTTGCTCCTTATTTTTCCTTTTTGAACCCCTGCGCAGTGTTTGGTCGGGGTAGCGGACGGTGTTGCAGCAACTACACATTCTACAGTCGGAGTCACCGCCTCCTCGTCATCGTCCTCGAAAATCAAACGCAGCTCCTAATTATAATAAAAACAAACAAAATAATTCGGACACATATATGGAAATAAGTGTAAAACTATAACTTCACCTCTTCTTCTTCCATTGTATCCGGGCAATCGTGTGAGCCTTCAACATATTTTTCCCCAATTAAATTTAACACACGCATCTCCATTTCATTCGGCGCCGGGGGGGTAATTGGCCGATTGCCTGTTTGGGCTCTTTGCACATTTCGGTCCCGAACGCGGTTGCTCGTGCGGCCTTTTAAATCGCGCCACACCTACTTCCAAAGAAATAAAACACGAAATATAGACACATTTATGAATAAACATAAATATCTCCGGAAAAATCAAAGTTAAAAGTGAATTCTGATAACACGATAAGTCTAGGACAAACATCGGCTACAAATATTTCCTGACAGAAGTAAAATTTTTATTTTCCACCTTCGGATTATTGATACCGTGGTCAAAACGTGTCTGTTGATAGCTCTCGATATTTTTGGACGTTTTTAAGCAGTCTACCACAGTCCTAGACTTACCGGAATCACTAAATTCTTCGTTTGAATTTTCACACAATATTAACTTTTCACCGCAACACATTTATGTATGTTTTTGGGATTAGCGTACAAGTTAAATGTACATATACTATCCACACATATTTGTACATAAGAACCAAACACTAATATGCAAACAAATGGCCGAACGTAACTTTGTCAGCGCTTTCCGCTATTCACAATATTTAGTGGAATCCCGTTCTCACCATGCTATGATTATTCATAAATTGTCTCACAATTTGCGATTCCATTTATGTATCACAAGCACTGGTTCCTCATGACGGTTTGTATGTTGCTATTTTTTACTAAAGAAGTACTTACCGTTTGCCATTGTTCTATAGTTTTTGTAGCTCCTCCAATAGGGTTGAGCTTTTCTGTCAACTCTCTCCATTTCCTCAAGTACTCAATCCTTCCATGTTGACGCTGGAATTTTCCTGTTGCCAGTCCGTCGTTCTCAGTGAGAAGGTCAACTAGTGCCCGTAACTGCTCCTGTGATGTCCGGTTTCGCTTAGCAGCAGCACTTGTGGACGCCATTATAAAATTCTAAAATAAAGAACAATAAATGTTTAAAATAAGGTTGTAATAACGTAATAATTAAAAATACTTTCCTTTAATATTACTTTTCTTTTATACACTGAACAAAGAAATTTGATTTCAGTTCCTATTATGGTGAATTCCACTTATAAAAAATCAATTATTAAACTGAAGAATCAAATTAGCGCAAACAAATAGTTTTTCTTTATTCCTCTTTGTGATTTTCGCATATTTTGACATTTCGAACGGCTGATGTGAGCAGAGATGCCACACTTTAACATTTTGAATAGATACGAAAAGTCAGCTGTTTGGACTCGTTATATATAAGTTACTGAATCGCACATTCGTTACAGCAAACCAAAAATTTGGCCGATATACATAACGACTTCCATAACGATATAAGTTAGTGAATCGCACTACAGGGGTGACTCTAGAATTTGCTTGTACGATATGAGTATCAAATGAAAGGTGCTAATGAGTATTTTAAGAGGGCGTGGGCCTTAGTTCTATATGTGGACGCCTTTTGGAGATATCGCCATAAAGGTGGACCAGGGGCGACTCTAGAATGCGTTTGTACAATATGGGTATCAAACGAAAGGTGTTAATGAGTATTTTAAAAGGGAGTGGGCCTTAGCTCTATAGGTGGACGCCTTTTCGGAATATCGTTATAAAAGTGGACCAGGGGTGACTCTAGAATTTATTTTGTCCGATATGGGTATCACATGAAAGGTATTAATGTGTATTTTAAAAGGGCGTGGGCCTAAGTTCTATATAGGGACGCTTTTTCGAGATATCGCCATAAAGATGGACCAGGGGTGACTCTAGAATTTGTTTGTACGATATGAGTATCAAATGAAAGGTGTTAATGAGTATTTTAAGAGGGCGTGGGCCTTAGTTCTATATGTGGACGCCTTTTCGAGATATCGCCATAAGGGTGGACCAGGGGTGACTCTAGAATTTGTTTGTACTATATGTGTATCTTATGAAAGGTGTTAACGTGTATTTTAAAAGGGAGTGGGCCTTAGCTCTATAGGAGAACGCCTTTTCGGAATATCGTTATAAAAGTGGACCAGGGGTGACTCTAGAATTTATTTTGTACGATATGGGTATCACATGAAAGGTATTAATGTGTATTTTAAAAGGGCGTGGGCCTAAGATCTATATATGGACGCTTTTTCGAGATATCGCCATAAAGATGGACCAGGGGTGACTCTAGAATTTGTTTGTACGATATGAGTATCAAATGAAAGGTGTTAATGAGTATTTTAAGAGGGCGTGGGCCTTAGTTCTATATGTGGACGCCTTTTCGAGATATCGCCATAAAGGTGGTCCAGGGGTGACTCTAGAATTTGTTTGTACTATATGTGTATCTTATGAAAAGTGTTAACGAGTATTTTAAAAGGGAGTGGGCCTTAGCTCTATAGGAGAACGCCTTTTCGGAATATCGTTATAAAAGTGGACCAGGGGTGACTCTAGAATTTGTTTGTACGATATGAGTATCAAATGAAAGGTGTTAATGAGTATTTTAAGAGGGCGTGGGCCTTAGTTCTATATGTGGACGCCTTTTCGAGATATCGCCATAAAGGTGGACCAGGGGTGACTCTAGAATTTGTTTGTACTATATGTGTATCAAATGAAAGGTGTTAATGAGTATTTTAAGAGGGCGTGGGCCTTTTTTCTATATGTGGACGCCTTTTCGAGATATCGCCATAAAGGTGGACCAGGGGTAACTCTAGAATTTGTTTGTACTATATGTGTATCAAATGAAAGGTGTTAATGAATATATTAAAAGGGAGTGGGCCTTAGCTCTATAGGTGAACGCCTTTTCGGAATATCGTTATAAAAGTGGACCAGGGGTGACTCTAGAATTTGGTTGTACGATATGGATATCACATGGAAGGTATTAATGTGTATTTTAAAAGGGCGTGGGCCTAAGTTCTATATATGGACGCTTTTTCGAGATATCGCCATAAAGATGGACCAGGGGTGGCTTAAGGTCTATCGGTGGACGCCTTTTCGAGATATCGCCATTAAGGTGAACCAGGGGTGACTCTAGAATGTGTTTGTACGATATGGGTATCAAATGAAAGGTGGTAATGAGTATTTTAAAAGGCAATGGGCTTTAGTTCTATAGGTGAACGCCTTTTCGAGAAATCGCCATAAAGGTGGACCAGGGGTGACTCTAGAATATGTTTGTACGATATGGGTATCAAATGAAAGCTGTTAATGAGTATTTTGAAAAGAAGTGATCCTTAGTTCCATAGGTGGACGCCGTTTCGAGATATCGCCATAAAGGTGGACCAGGGGTGTCTCTAGAATGTGTTTGTACGATATGGGAATCAAATGAAAGGTGTTACTGAGCATTTTACGAGGGAGTGGGCATTAGGTCTATAGGTGGACGCCTTTTCGAAATGTCGCCATTAGGGTGGGCCAGGGGTGACTCTAGAATATGTTTGTATGATATGGGTATCAAATGAAAGATGGTAATGAGCATTTTAAGAGGGAGTGGGCATTAGGTCTATAGGTGGACGCCTTTTCGAGATATCGCCATTAGGGTGGGCCAGGGGTGACTCTAGAATGTGTTTGTACAATATGGATATCAAATTAAAGGTATTAATGAGGGTTTTAAAAGCGAGTGGCCCTTAGATGTATATGTAAAGGCGTTCTCGCGATATCGACCAAAATGTGGACCAGGTGATCCAGAAAATCATCTGTCGGGTACTGCTAATTTATTTATATATGCAATACCACTAACAGTATTCCTGCCAAGATTCCAAGGGCTGTTGATTTCGCCTTGTAGAACTTTTTCATTTTCTTCTACTTAATATGGTAGGTGTCACACCCATTTTACAAAGTTTTTTCCAAAGTTATATTTTGCGTCAATAAACCAATCCAGTTACAATGTTTCATCCCTTTTTTCGTATTTGGTATAGAATTATGGCATTTTTTTCATTTTTCGTAATTTTCGATATCGATAAAGTGGGCGTGGTTATGGTCGGATTTCGGCAATTTTTTATACCAAGATAAAGTGAGTTCAGATAAGTACGTGGGCTAAGTTTAGTAAATATATATCGGTTTTTGCTCAAGTTATTGTGTTAACGGCCGAGCGGAAGGACAGACGATGGACTGTGTATAAAAACTGGGCGTGGCTTCCACCGATTTCGCCCATTTTCACAGAGACCAGTTACCGTCATAGAATCTATGCCCCTACCAAATTTGAGAAGGATTGGTAAATTTTTGTTCGACTTATGGCATTAAAAGTATTCTAGACAAACTAAATGAAAATGGGCGGAGCCACGCCCATTTTGAAATTTTCTTTTATTTTTGTATTTTGTTGCATCATATCATTACTGGAGTTGAATTTGACTTAATTTACTTATATACAGTAAAGATATTAAATTTTTTGTTAAAATTTGAATTTAAAAAAAATTTTTTTTAAATAGTGGGCGTGTTCTTCATCCAATTTTGCTAATTTTTATTGAGAACATATATAGTAATAGTAGTAACGTTCCTGCCAAATTTCATCATGAGATCTTCAACGACTGCCAAATGACAGCTTGCAAAACTTTTAAGTTACCTTCTTGTAAAAGTGGGCGGTGCCACGCCCATTGTCCAAAATCTTACCAATTTTCTATTCTGCGTCATAACGTTAACCCATCTACCAAGTTTCATCGCTTTAACCGCCTTTGGCAATGAATTATCGCATTTTTTCGGTTTTTCGAAATTTTCGATATCGAAAAACTGGGCGTGGTTATAGTCCGATATCGTTCATTTTAAATAACGATCTTAGATGAGTGTCCAGGAATCCACATACCAAATTTCATCAAGATACCTCAAAATTTACTCAAGTTATCGTGTTAATGGACAGACGGACGGACGGACATGGCTCAATCAAATTTTTTTTCGATACTGATGATTTTGATATATGGAAGTATATATCTATCTCGATTCCTTTATACCTGTACAACCAACCGTTATCCAATCAAAGTTAATATACTCTGTGAGCTCTGCTCAACTGAGTATATTAATAAGAGACGCAAAATAGCTAATAAAGAATTATAAACAAATTGTTCTCATTTTTAAAGTATTCTCAAATGAGTCACATATTTTAGAAAAAAATTTGCGTTTGACTTGTTTGAGTAAAGTACGAGTCTGCAACCTAATCTAAGAAGGACTTTATCGTTGATATGTAGTAAGAAGAAGTTTTAGGGGCATATTATGTTTAACACAACGAGTAATTTTTTTTTTCGAGTGAACCAAAATTCCTATCATATGAAATTTTATATGAAATATGTGAATGTGAGTAACTGTGACTCAAAGTGTCACGTCGTCATTCATAATCTGGCCCTAGGTAATGATTGTGGTACAAGCAAACGACGTTGTTATCGCAGTTTTGGGATCTTTTTCCTTAACATTATGCCAAATAATTCAGTGAATTATTTATACTTCAGCCCAACCCAAACAAGACAGAGCTGATATTTTTCAGTAACATTAAACAATTACAATGACAAACGCATAAATTTCAAATCAGACACAGACCATTGCGCCTACGCCTATAGAGAACTTATCAACAACAACAAAAAAGGCTTATAATAAGAGTGTGACTTCGTTTGCTGCTGATGTGAGCCTCGCTTACGGTTGGAGAATTAATGTATTGTTGCTTGTATAAAAATTTGTTTACGATTACTGTATTTTATTGTTTATGTTTTTTAATGTTCTTTTACCCTTGTTTGTTAAAATATAAAATATAAAGTTAGTCGACCAGGTGCAGTCATAAGTGTAAGTTGGCACTTGCGACAATTGTATAATTATGTATGTATGTACCAATGTCTATAAATGTTTTTCGTTTTTTTTCAGTCCTGAAGATGACTTCAGATTGAAGTCGAAATATTGGCAAGAAAAACCATTCGACAAATAAATATACATTGTTTAAACACATTTGCTGTATTTTAATAAACATATGTATATATTGGCCTAGAGCTCAAACATACTTTGAATATATTAACTAAAAGGCCGGAATACAAGAAATTAATTAAACAATTACTTCAACTTTGACTAGCTTCACAAAATTAGCTAACAACGAAAAACAGAACAAACTAAACTGTAAAGTCAATATTGAAAGTAAAGTAGAGAAACCATACTTTGAACATTACTCGTATACGAGAATAGTTAGTACGGGCTCTAGGCCAAAGCTCTTCACAGCTGTCATAAAGCCGACAATTACTTACGTAGCGTCAGTTTAATGAATTGACCTGGACAAGCAATACTACATTAAAAAACTTAACAAGATATAGCGGGCACCATGTATACAAGGGTGACAGGCACACTTAGCTCATGTCCACCGGAAATGTTTAATGTTGACCTTAACCAGCTCTACATATGCCTGACAGCTGCAAGCCAGTGTGACCATAATGGTATCTCAGATTATCTTTCCCGCACATTAAACTCAAAAATGTATTGGTCAGCCGATCTTGTTTTCAACGAAATGGGCTGCGGTGTTGGTAAGTAAAAGTCGATATATCCATCCGTTTTCCAAACTGAGCTAGTATCTTTCAAGCAGAGCTACTAGGTAGAATGTGAGATAAGCATAAACTCCGACAGCTAGGCAGCGCCCAAAGCATTAGGTTCACCATTTGTGGCTTCTTAGGCTGTCGATAGCTGTAAGAGGGTGCTAGGCGAAGCAGCCAACTTCGCGGCCATCATACTTAGTTAGATAGCCGGTCAGAGGAACATTGATGCGTTAGAAACTCGGATTTTCCAGCAAACACTGGTGTACTATTAAACAACAGTAAGCTCAATCACCATGTATCTACCAATGACACCAATAAAGAGAGACAAACTTTCAAATCTCATAAATCCGGCCATTCGCAATTGGTATTCTAAGGATACCTGTAAAACCAAACAAACTTGACCTGACTACAACCGGAAAAGAGCAGGGCATCCAGCCCCAGCTGATTGGAGGGCTTATAGTATACCCGCGGCAGGTATGCCTGTCGTAAGAGGCGACTAAATACCAAACTGATTCAAGGGGTTGTGTAGCGCAACCCTTTCAAGGTGTTGCCAGCGCAAAATATAGCTTCTCCAACCCAATTGTTAACCTGACCTACCCGCGGCGAATCCTGTTACTTTAACAGCCGAGGCTCTGACGACCCCAAATTACTCATGAATCTAGGGGCAGGGAGGGCGATATTGCCTTGAAAGTTTCATTTGGTCATACTAAAGCATTCCCGAGATGGTCATACTGGTGCCTTAATGGTGTTTGTTACCGGAACGTACCACATGTGCATCCGGCAAAGGACCATCAACATCGATAACACTCCCAAAGGCCTTCGAGGAGTGTCCTTATCGCTACAAAAACAACAGCAGAGCATCCACTGAGTAGGTCTAGGATAGAGATTTTCAGCACCATAGCCAAAATTACAGGACACTGGCCCACATGCAGAATGATTGAGAATCCCCTTCAATGAAAGATATAGGCGATGTAGTAAATAGTGTTGTGAGGAAACAGTTACCCATTTCCTCTGCGAGTGTTCGGCCCCATAGAATTTGAGGTCCCAAACTTTAGACAGTTTTGTGCTACCTGATTTAAGAGCGTTATGAAAATGCTACATAAAGGACATGAGCAGATATAGCTAATTAGTTTGAGTAAAATACGCACAACGTATATTTAAATTGACGCGACCGGATCTACAACTACAAAGGCAGAAGCACTGAAAAGCTTTTCATGGCAGAAATATTCTGGGAGTGCTTGTCAAAATCGCTCGGAGAATCTTCCTTCAAATTGAAAAAACTTGTTTCTTAAATTTTGATGAAATTTTTTGCTTTGCCCGGAGCGTGAACACAGGACCTTCGGACGGCTACCGCCGTCGAAAAACTACTTGCACTGTAAGTTAAAATAACTGTATTTACCATCGATTAAATAAACGTAAAACATATCTTTATATGTATTATTTATTATGTGTTATAAGATTGGTGCTACTTTACAAATTTGTAAAAATCGATATCCATTCCCTTTCTGAGAAAATCATTTCCTTGTGTTCCCCATATGATATTTCACTAACCTTGGCAAGATTATCAATTAATTGTGTAAAAACTTTGGGTCATTTGTTGACATAAATTACATACATTCATACTGGTTGGGTACACATAAATATTTATTAATAATATTATGTACATATTAATCCTTATCCATGCATAAGGTAAATACAAGTTGCCATTATAATAGTGATTTCGCATGATCTAGAAATTTATCTTAGTAAAGCAACTGTCCATGCGAAAGTTTATTGCGTCTATTAAGTTTGGTCAAATACATAATTAAATGAGTCTTAACCGCAATTCATATTCATAAATGTGCAAACATTCCTAAATAAACATACAAGCTTAAGCCTCAAGCCATATGGCAGAAGCTTTAATTTGTTGAAATCATAATATAGGGAGTTTAGGTTTGTAGATTGTATTTTATTCCGAATAACAGTAGCGCTCTTACTTTATTAAATCTCTTGTCCTTGCCATTGATTTTTGGATCAAAAGTCATATAATTACCGACCTCTTGCATAAAAAGCGAGAATTTATGAAGACTCGAGATTATGAATTAAATGTGGCTTTTTTGATTTTGCTAAACAAACAAAATGTACTCTTTCCTAACGGACACCTCTCTTAAGCGGACAGCTCTCATATACGGACAATTTTTTCAGTACCAAAAAAATCCTTAAGCATTTTTTAAGTTTTCTCCTTTTGAGCGGGCAACCCTCCCATAAAAGGATGCGGACACTTGCTTTTTACCCCAAAGGGCTTTTTAGTTTCCCATAACTGGACAGCTTACAACACTTTTTTTTCATTTACTCTTTACCATATTCGTACAGCTGTTGCTTATTCACTAATACCTACATGAATGGGAATCCCCTAAATACGAAGAATCTGCTTTCAATACAGTAAAAAACATACAAATGTATGTACCTATTGCATACACATAGTTAGTATCTTCTTGGGTGTGTACGTACGTGAATCGCAATGCCTAAAGTAGTGTTGAGTATTAAAGACAAAGTTAATGTCATTGAAATTCATAAGAAAGAAAAACTAAGTGTACGAGAGTTGGCAAAGAACTGTAAGATCAGCAAAACGCAAGCTGCTAGCATTATCAAAAACAAAGATCAAATTTTAAGTTTGTGGGACACTGACGTCAACCCGGAGAGAAAAAGGAGTCTGCTGAAGCCCAATATTGATCAACTGTGCTACGAACGGTTTTTGAAGGCTCGAAATAAGAGCATTCCTCTGCCAGGCACATTTATAAGGAGCAAAGCTAAAGAAATTGCAGTGAGACTCAATTACGACGATTTTAGTGCATCATCCGGCTGGCTGGAAAGGTTCAAAAAACGTCACAACATAACTTTCCGTACAATTATTTTGAATATTTTGTACACAAAACTTTATTCTTTAATTTATGAACAAAGCTTTATGAACCTCCTAACTCAGTCTTATTTGTATGTATTAATATTCTTGTTTTGGAAATAAAACTGTTTAAACATTCATCAATAATACTTTTCTCATAAGCGAACACCTCTCATAAGCGGACAAATTTGGCAGTCTCTTAGGTGTCCGTTTAATAGAGGGTACACTGTACCAACCTTTTATTCAACAAGTAAGTGTTTAAGTTCGAGTGTAACCGAACATTATATACATAGCACGTGGCAACGCCCACTAAAAAAATAAATGTTTCCCTATTTACTCTTACAATGAAACTTGATAAGTGAAATATCATTGATACAAAACTATTTTTCGCTAGGACGAAGCTTATTATTTTAGGCTGTCCCCCTTTTTAACATCTTTATATATAAAGGTGGCGTCTTTAACCGATTCCGTCCATTTTTACTAGAAATATTTCCTGCTATAAGGAAAATAATTGTACCCAATTTTATTGCGATCCAGTAATTCTTCAAGTTATGGCTCCTGAAATATAGAAAATTGCTTAATAAAAAGGGGCAGTGCCACGCCCATTTCAGAAATTTTAATTTTTTTCCTATCTCTTGTAATAATACCACTTGGGAAAAAATATAATTGATATACAGTTTTTTTTGCAAAGCTTAATTTTATTCGTCCACGACCACTTAGAAAATCTTTTATATAAAATTGGGCGTGGTCCTTAACCGATTTCGTTAATTTGTCTTCGGAGCATTGCTTACTATAAGGCAAGCTCTCTGCTGAAATTTGTTATGCTGAGTTTAACGTTTTTAGATTTTTGATTAATAATATTAGCAAAATTGATTTTATCAGAAGTGAGCGGTGCCATGCCCATTTTCAAATGGCTTTTCAAGGTGTACTAGTATGAGTCTTTGCATAAAATTTCAACATTTTAGGTGTATTATTTACTAACCAATCAGGTTTTTTGTGTTTTCCAAAATATTATATACATAAAAAGTGGGCGTTGTTATCATCCCATTTCACTCATATTCAATACCAATCTATTCTGGGATAAGATAAGCACATATACCGAATTTGGTGAACACATCTCAATATTTCCTCAAGTTATCGTGTTAAAACATGGCCAGAATGACGGACGCACATGGCTAAATCAAATTTTTTTCGATATTGATGATTTGATTTGAAGTCTATATCTGTCTCGATTCCTTTATACCTGTACAACCAACTGTTATGTTATCAAAGTTAATATACTCTGTGTGCAAAGCTCGCTGAGTATAAAAACTATGGTTCTGTTGTCAAATATGTTTTTATCAGGGACTATTTTAAATTTTTTTCGGGTCGAAAAAGCCCGCGTTATAAATTGTCTACGCAAAAGTTTATGGGACTCCGGGTATACCCATAGCAATCTCATGACGAATCATGCATCCTTTTTATTTTTCGCCCTTTAAAAAAAAATCTACAAATAAAAGTAAAATTGGAACTCTTATTATTTAAGGTAAAAAGCAAGTCTGGATATATAACTATGGAACGTCTCATCCTAATGAAAATCAAATTATTCTGAGTGTCTAGATTTGAAGTCATTTTGGTCATTTTAAAGTTACTGTTAGTAATACCAGAAATTTGCCTCAGGAAAACAAAACCCAACTCTCATTGTACTATAATTATACTTCTCCCTAGTGAACTTGCCCATTTTTTCACCTAAAATACAATTGAAATATTGCCTTAAAATGTCATAAGCCCCCTTCTGTTGAAACAAGGAGGATTCTATGTGAAAATAAATTCGTTTCATTTGTATTATCCGTTCCATAGTTCTAGGGCCGGGCTTTATTCTGCCCTTAAAAAATAAAAGTCCGGACTTAACTTTAATTTTCGGACTTATAAAACAAAAGTCCAGATTTAATAAGTTCTTTCGGAATAAAAAACTTAAAGTCCGGAAATAATTTTTTCAGAATTACTTTAATTATAAAAGAAATAATAGTTTGGGTCCATGGTTTTTATAATCCATTATTCCATCAATTCTAAAAATAATATCGGCCGTCATCAAAGGTTATAGCTAAATAGGCCCGGTTTATGGCAATTTCCACAACTCTTGGCAGAACTTCGGGCCACTTTTTTTATCAATCCCGACGAACATTCATTTGAAGGGCTTTATAAATCTTAGACTTGTTAATGTGAATCCACGAGCTCAACGGTTAAATTGAGAGATATGGCCAGTTCAAATCACCAAATTAACTATTAGCGACCCAAAAAAGTTTTCTTAGATAAAACCTCAAAATGTTTTTACACAAAGCTGCATTAATCACCAAAACGAGATTGAAATGATAAGATTATAATGTTATTAAATTAATTTCCGCAAATACGTCAAGATAGCGGTGCACCAAATGGGAACACAAAAGATAATGAGACAAAGTGTATTCATGCCGCAAATTTTATACCTGTACAAATAAACGCTTCGGGTGGAATAAATTTTATAAATACAACATGTAATTATTCTAAGATTCATTATATGTAAAAAAGATTCAAACAGTCGGATAATGCAAAATACACAAAGCTATTGAGATTTTCCCTGCAGTCAAGCTGAATAGTTGTAATGTCAACTAAATAGTTAGAGTAGTTTCTTATTTCCATGTTGTCAACCGGTATTTTTAACACGGCGAAGTCCTCTTACGAAACATCGTTTGCCATTCTCTGCATTACCATCATAACTCTTATCACACTTGGCGTTATATATACCACAATCATATCAGAAGCCATACTACTATTCCATCTGCGTCAGCATTATACCAGATGGCATACTAGTTATTATATACATCATCATCATATACACCATCATCATTTACATAATAGTTGGTTTATGCAAGGGTATTAATTAACAGCGTTCTCTGGGCGCGACATCGCGATGCTACTTCCCGACTTATAGTGGATTAGGGTTAGGTCCTCCTCGTGTTAATCTGGATAAACCGGCTGGGTTGGGAGGTACCGTAACTCATCGCAGTGCTTATCAGTTTCCTTTATCAGAACACCAAACTAGCGGACACGCTCCTTCAAAGCCATGGTTGTTTTCATGATGTTCTAATTTTCACTAAAACTTGGTTGAAACCGACTGTTTTTAATTCTGAAATTTTATCTGGTGAAAGACCGGCCGGAGAGGATTTGTGGAGGAGTCTTGATTGCAGTTCACACTAGGTTTTCTGCGGAGGTGGTGCATTTCGCTAACTTTGACGATGTCGAGTTGCTTTGCGTGCGTGTTAATCTGCCTTCAATGTATATATACCTCGTAACAAGTTACATTCCGCCACAATCTGATATTTCCTTATATTTGAAGCATTCGTCCATAGTTCAGTGGTTTCTATGACCAGGTCCTCGGATTCTGTGGTGTTGCTTTGTGAATGTAATCTGCCTTGGGTGTCTTGGAGTCGCGTTGACGGTTTTCTGGTTCCTGCATCTTGCCGTGCTCTCTTTTACGATTTTTTAAACGACCTAGCTGATGCCGGACTTTATCAATTGAACAATGCTCACAACAAATTTGGTAAATGTTCGGACTTGATATTTGCAGATGACACTTCGAGGTATTCTGTAAATAGATGTGATCCGTTTGCTTTTCCCGAAAATGTCTATCATCCTGCTCTTATTTTGTATTTCGAATCTCACGATCATCCTGAGCATAGGCCCAAAGTTGCGTGTGAGATTCCTCGCCGGCTTCTATTCATGAAAGGAAATTGTTCCGAGCTAATCAGCCAGATTTAAAAAATCACCCCCCTGGAACGGGGATATTGAAGTGAGTGTATCTCTCTATAACAATGTGCTTCACGATATTTTTCACAAATGCATACCTTTATCGGACACCTCGACAGCTACATCAAGTGCTTGGTGCACTAAAGCACTAAAACATCAGAAAAACCAAAAGACGCGTTTGTTTAAGTGATACAAACTATCTGATACAAGAACTGCCTATATTGCTTACTCTATATTACGTCATAAATATAACACCCTAAACAGCAGTTGCTATAAAGAGTATATTAGTAGGATTAGGAGTCAAATTATTTGTAACCCTAAGGCGTTTTACAGTTTCGTTAACGTGAAAATAAAAACTAAAGGGGTTCCTTCTACAATGAAGCTTAACGATCATACTTCTAGCAATAATGCCATAATTGCTAATAAGTTTGCAGATTATTTCAAATCAACTATTCGAGTTCATCCGATTCGGTGCCGTCAGATTATACATTTAGTTTGTCCCCACTGAATTAGGCATTACTTCCTTGTATTAGTGCTGATGATGTTCTTTGGCATCTGGTTAATCTGAAAATATCTTATATTGCTGGACCTGAACAAATTCCGCCAGGTGTGCTAAAAACTTGTGCTCAATACCTATATCGACCTCTAGCTTGTTTATTTAATGCCTCCCTGAAGCAAGGGATTTTCCCTATGAAGTGGAAAGAGTCATTTATAATTCCTCTCCATAAGAGTGACAGCAGATCTTGTGTCACAAATTACAGAGAAACAGCTAAACTCAATGCTATTCCCAAGCTGTTCGAAGCGATTGTCACAAAACAACTGGCGTTCAGCCTATCTTCGGTTATTGGCTTATCACAGCACGGATTTTGTAAGGGAAAGTCAACAGTGTCTAACCTTCTAGAGTTCACGACCCTTGTATCCAATAGCTTTAAATCTAACTGCGAAATTTATGTTATTTACACAGATTTTAGTAAGGTGTTTAATAAAGTATCCAATTCTTTGCTCTTACCCAAACTCGACCGGTTAGGTTTTCCTCCTTTACTTCTCTCTTGGGTTTCTTTTTATTTGAATAAACGTAAACAAACAGATATTTTTAACAACTGTTGTGCATATTTATCAATGCAACTTCTGGTGTTCCACAAGGTAGCCATCTTGGGCCAGTGTTATTCCTACTATTCATTAACGACCTACCAAGTGTTTTGAAGCACTGTAAGCCGTTGATGTATGCGGATGACGTGAAACTTATTATGCCTATCCGCTCACCAGAGGATATAGCACTTCTTCAGTTGGATTGAACAGCCTAGTTGTATAGTGTGATGTTAACCTCATGTCACTAAACCTTCCGAAGTGTAAATTCATGTGTTTTAAAGGGCTTTTTAAAGGGAAACCTTTAATTCCCATGAGTATGTGATTGGAGATTATGTTATTAAGCAAGTCACCAACGTCACTGACCTAGGTGTTACCATGGACCCTAAACTTGATTTTAGGTTACATATAGAAACTTGTGTTAATGGCTAAAAGTACTTTGGCGTTCGTGAAAAGTGGTCTAAGGAATTTAATGATCCGTACGTTACTAAAACTCTGTTTATATCATTGGTGAGGCCAATATTGGAATATGCTTCGATAATTTGGAGCCCATGTTATCAAATACACTACGATAAACTGGAATCGGTCCAAAAACAGTTTTTGCTTTTTGCTTTGAAACACTTGCCATGGGACACGTAAAGGAATCTTTCAACCGTAATGCAGCCGGTTAAAACTATTACAGTTGCCTACTTTACAGAGCCGTAGGGAGATGCTTAATGTCTTATTTATAGTAAAACTCTTAAGAGGGATGATAGATAGACCATTTCTGTTTGGCGAAATTAAGTTCAATGTGCCATTCAGACCATCTAGATATTTTCAAAAACTGCATATATTTACATGCAGATCGAACTTCGAAATGCATGACCCACTTCGTGGCATTTGTCATGATTTCAGTAATCACTGCAAGAACTTAGATACATGCGATCCGATTTTCAGAATTAAAAAGTACCTGCTTACTACTTTAAATATGTAAGGTGTAACCCCCTATACCTCTGTGTGTCTTTGCATTTGAATGATTTAAAACATAAGTATACAGTATATTTTTGTAATTATTATTTAAACGTATTTATGTTGCCAAATATTTTTGTTTATTTTTAATACTATACTATATTTAGTCTGATTAATTGTTAAATTTGTAGACTAATAAATAAATAAATGAATAAATTCCTCTTGAAGTAGTGCGCGGTGACTGACTGTGTGAAAAGCTTTTGACAGGTTAAGTGCCACGAGCACCGTCCTATGATAGAGTTTACAGTGCTTCAGTCCGCAGTTTTTCAGACTGTTAGTGCCGTTTAAAGTGATGCATTTTTCAGAAGCCATGCTGATGGCAGTTCTCTGCTAGCTGATATCAGTAGCTACGACTTACCATCATTAGCTGGGCTTCCAGGCTTTGGTAGTGACATTATCCGTTCAATTCTTCATTATTGTGGAATGAGAATGGCTTAAGCGACAAGTAGAAAACACGCGTTAGTTATCTGATGTCCTTAAGACCATAGGCAAGACTATTCCGTCTGGGCCTGCGGAGTATTTGTACGACATCTAGCTTTGTTAACTGAAGTATGCGCTGCAAATCGCCCGCAGAAATCGTTCGGGATCAAGCTACACCGACAAAATCCTAGTCACTGAACTAAACACTAGTATGAACTGCCCTGAAAAATTTAAGTCACTGAACTATTCAAAAACTAACTAGTATGAATAACCCCAGTCAATGACCTAGAATGTTTGCTGACTACTTTGGCTTTTGACTGTAGAGATTAGATGAGCTTACCCACATACCAAAAGGTACAAGTATGAAACTGTTTTGTACGTTACAGAACATCAGCAATTCTCAAGGACATTATCTGAACAAAGTATTGCAGTTCTTTCGCTCTATAACAGTTATCGTTCCAGCATACTTACCGAGCTGTCACAGTGTGTCACATCTACTCATAATAAATATTTTATTGAAAGTGAGATTAGTATAAAAAAGTGATCGTTTTGTGTTGAGCAAATCCATTAAACATTTACCTTACCTTTTCCTCGGATACTTCTTTGGACATAACTTAAAGCATGAATGCAGCGCATGTGCATTTGGCTTGCACTATAAAAAGAAGGAGTAAGTACCAGGTACGCTTAAACTGTCATATGTAAACCATGTGTAAACCAAAAGAAAGGTAATTTTATCAAAAACAAGTAATTTGGGGCTTTTCGATACTGTTTTCATCGGTTTCGCATTTGTTTCTAATCGGCTTGTTCGAGGGCATCTTGCAGATATGTCACAGCTAAAAAATTTTTAAAAGAGCTATAGCAAATAGGTAAAACTCCATTAAGAAATGTATAACTTTTCGATATCAAACCTATGAAGTTTCGACGACAACTTTTTGCAAAGAAATCGATTGCTTTCCGATAACGAGACGATAACTTTTTGAAAATAATAAAAATAAAATAACACAAAGTTCTTTATACCTTTTTATTCTTTTTCTATTTGCGTTATGCTATTTTTTTTTTCTACTGGCATCTGCAATCAGACGAGTTCTCGCTGATCAGCTTTTCTTGTCAGAAATATACTTGGAGTGTTTACCGAGTCACTGCCGGGTGCGACACCGCCAAAAAGTTGTTGTTGCTAATTGGTGTATGTATGCATACTACCACCACACTACCCTAGCAATTTTTTGATAATATATCGATACATTTTAGATGAATAATCGATAATTTGTCGATAACTTTCGGATGGGTATATCGATAACTTTTTTATACCAAATCGATAACATATTTATAACAAATGGAGAAGTTTTAGATTATAAATCGATAACTATTCGATAATAAATCGATAACATCTCAGCAACAAAGCGATTACACGTCGTAGAAATCTCCTTAACTCAATGTGAACTTCTGTTAGCAAAAAATAATTAATAGCACTTCGATAATCATCAATGACACGTCTCTACCTCGTCGATGATGTCTTATGTTGTTCATATCAACTCTACCACGTACATTGTTCCCACTTTAATCTACAGTGTAGTGACTACACTTACGCTTACATTCAGTTTGTCCCTATACAGTATTTCAATCTCACATACTACCCTACACTTTAACCTAACCTAACTCATCCCTAAACTTACATTCTATATTCCTCCCCAATGCGTATCACTTCCAAAGACTTCACTTGCCAACATTCTGGATTCCACCATACCGTAAGATGTTAGCACATCAAAAGAAATAAATAAGTAGTCAAATCTGTGAGGCAATATCAACACACATAATCATTTTTGGGCACAAAATGCGGAGTTTTCACTAGGTCAAATTTGACCGTAAACCTTGTCAAATCAAGGAAAACATATGGTGATTTGATTTTAATTGCGTTCTTCGTTCGTTTTTGCTGTGAAATTACAGTTAAAATGACAAGTAAGTGAAAAACATGCCAAAGCATGGAAAATAGTGGGAAATGCTTAAACGGATTGTGACATATGCAGGTTGAACTGGCCGATCCATGACTGAATGAGTCCGTAGTGTTGGATTGTGAAATGAATGAAAACAAAATTTGTCGTAAGGTTTTGAGTATACACTGCTTTATCGACTTCGAGCCAGTAATGTGTCATAATGAAAACGGGTCAGTTTGGGACAGTTTTTGATGTCAGACCTAATGAAAACCAAGCATTATTCTTCTACACTGCTTTGTCACAATAATCATCATTGCAGATGTATGGTTCTACATTCACACAAAATAGCATGCATATACAGAATTTAAGTGTATGTAATTATACTAATCACCCTTGTTAAAAATTTCATTAATTAAATTTATATTTTCCCCTAAATCATTTATAAGTAACAAAAAATAAAATAAAACAAATTAAAGCTTTTATCAGGAACTTTATTTTTGATGAACAGATCAGCGAAATTTTTCCACATCAGGCATTGGAATTTCAATATTTCAACAAACAAACAAAAAAATTACTATTCGCAAACACATCCATATATTTGTCACTTAAATGCTTATTTTTTAATTTCACAAATAAAAAAAATACCGGAAAATAGTTATTCCCTTGTGTCCATTTTTGTTCAAAGCCCACTTGTGGTGTTGAGTGCGCCATCGCTGCGATATAATTTTTGACAAATTAAGCGGTCATTTATTATACTCAGTTGAGCAGAGCTCACAGAGTATATTAACTTTGATTGGACAACGGTTGGTTGTACAGGTATAAAGGAATCGAGATAGATATGGACTTCCATATATCAAAATCATGAGCATCGAAAAAAATTTGATTGAGCCATGTCCGTCCTTCCGTCCGTCCGTCCGTCCGTTAACACGATAACTTGAGTAAATTTTGAGGTATCTTGATGAAATTTGGTATGTAGGTTCCTGGGCACTATCTCAGATCGCTATTTAAAATGAACGATATCGGACTATAACCACGCCCACTTTTTCGATATCAACAATTTCGAAAAGCAGAAAAAGTGCGATAATTCATTACCAAAGACGGACAAAGCGATGAAAATCGGTAGGTGTGTTGAAACTATGACGCAGAATGGAAAATGAGTAAAATTTTGGACAATGGGCGTGGCACCGCCCTCTTTTAAAAGAATGTAATTTAAGAGTTTTGCAAGCTTTAATTTGGCAGTCGTTGCAGATATCATAATGAAATTTGGTAGGCACGTTACCCCTGTTACTATATGTGCGCTAAATAAAAATTAGCGAAATCGGAACGCGACCACGCCCACTTAAAAAAAAATTAAAATTTTAAGTCAAGTTTTAACAAAAAATTTAATATCTTTAAAGTATATAAGTAAATTATGTCAACATTCAACTCCAGTAATGATATGGTGCAACAAAATACAAGCACCAAAATAAAAGGAAATTTCAAAATGGGCTTGGCTCCGCCTTTTTTCATTTAATTTGTCTAGGATACTTTTAATACCATAAGTCGAACAAAAATCTACCACTCCTTGTGAAATTTGGTAGGGGCTTAGATTCTAGGACCATAACTGTTTTCTGTGAAAAAGGGCGAAATCGGTTGAAGCCACGCCTAGTTTTTATACAAAGTCAACCGTCTATCCTTCCGCTCGGCCGTTAACACGATAACTTGAGCAAAAATCGATATATCTTTACTAAACTCAGTTCACGTACTTATCTGAACTCACTTTGTATTGGTATAAAAAATGGCCGAAATATGACTATGACCACGCCCACTTCTTCGATATCGAATATTACGAGAAATGAAAAAAATTTCATAATTCTATACCAAATACGAAAGAAGGGATGAAACATAGTAATTGGATTGGTTTATTGACGTAAAATATAAATTTAGAAAAAACTTTGTAAAATGGTTGGGACACCTACCATATTAAGTAGAAGAAAATGAAAAAGTTCTGCGGGGCGAAATCAAAAGCCCTTGGAATCTTGGCAGGAATACTGTTCGCGGTATTACATATATAAATAAATTAGCGGTACCCGACAGATGATGTTCTGGGTCACCCTGGTCCACATTTTGGTCGATATCTGAAAAACGCCTTCACATATACAACTACCACCACTCCCTTTTAAAACCCTCATTAATACCTTTAATTTGATACCCATATCGTACAAACACATTATAGAGTCACCCCTGGTACACCTTTATGGCGATATCTCGAAAAGGCGTCCACCTATAGAACTAAGGCCCACTCCCTTTTAAAATACTCATTAACACCTTTCATTTGATACCCATATCGTACAAACAAATTCTAGAGTCAGCCCTGGTCCACCTTTATGGCGATATCCCTAAAGGGCGTTCCCCTATAGAACTATGGCCCACTCCCTTTTAAAATACTCATTAACACCTTTCATTTGATACTCATTTCGTACAAACAAATTCTAGAGTCACCCCTGGTCCACCTTTATGGCGATATCTCGAAAAGGCCTCCACCTATAGAACTAAGGCCCACTCCCTTTTAAAATACTCATTAACACCTTTCATTTGATACCCATATCGTACAAACAAATTCTAGAGTCACCCCTGGTCCACCTTTATGGCGATATCCCTAAATGGCGTGCACCTATAGAACTATGGCCCACTCCCTTTTAAAATACTCTTTAATACCTTCCATTTGAATCCCATGTCATACAAACACATTCCAGGGTTACCCTAGGTTCATTTTCCTACATGGTGATTTTCCCTTATTTTGTCTCCAAAGCTCTCAACTGAGTATGTAATGTTCGGTTACACCCTAACTTAGCCTTCCTTACTTGTTTTTAGCATATTTTTGCCGCGAGCTTACGGAAAGCCTTTGGCAACAAAACTCACAATACAGCTGCGCTGTAACAAAAACAGTAACAAGATAACACTTTCATGAAAAGAAAGTTGTTTCGGCTTCAACCTAAAAATGCAGTATTCTAATGTGCTTAATTGTCTTTGTTTTTACAAACAAATACAAGCAAACTTTAAAGACCTAAAGCGGAAAGTAACCATTAGAGCTTTTGTGATAATGCGTAAGCTTACATATACCAGGAAAAGACAAACACCCTTGGGGATAATTGCAGTTATTTGATATCATATTTCAATTAATCTAAAATTCAGCTCAATCACAGGAAATAGGCTGGTTTTCATATTTTGTGGAAATTTATTTTGTTAAGCTCCTCAATTTAGACGTTTAGCCACATAATCGATAATATGAGACAACAAATTCTTAGCAAGAAATGTTTTCCATATTTAACAATACATACATGCATAAGTATATACATTAACCTGGGTCGATTTGTATGGACGAAAGTTAACCGATATCGCGCCATCGATTTGTCTTAAAATAAATAAATGTAAGGCGCGATAACCTCCAAAGAGATCTAAGGCCGAGCTTCTCTTCCAATTTGCGTCGTGCTCCTATTGATTTTCCCTACAAATCGGCCGGACGGGACCTACATGTTTTATGCCGACTCCGAACTGCATCTGCTAGGCAGATGAGGGAGGTTTCACTGAGAGCTTTTCATGGCAGAAATACACCCGGAGCACTTGCCAAACACTGCCGAGGGGCGACCCCGCTTAGACAAATTTTCTTCTAATTGAAAAACCTTATTTCTAAAATTTTGATGTTGCTTTGCCCGGGGTGTGAACCCAGGGCATACGGTGTGGTAGGTGGAGCACGCTACCATCACCCACGGTGGCCGCCATCGATTGTCTTGGGCTCAGGAAAAAAAAGTTCCACTACGCATAACCAAAACAATAATTTTCGAGCCTGCGAAAAAAGATGGCGAAAGAGAAATTTTTTTCCGGAGCCCAAATCCAATCGAAAAATCGATGGCGCGATATCGGTTAATAAATCGACCCAGTTTAATATACTTACATTCAAACTGAAATTGATTTTCAGATATTCAGAGAAAGTATCAATTAAAAAAAAAACTATTTAAACAAAGCTGACTAGCATATTTATTATACTCAGCGTGCTTTGCACACAGAGTATATTAACTTTGATTGGATAACGGTTGGTTGTACAGATATAAAGGAATCGAGATAGATATAGACTTCCATATATCAAAATCAACAGTGTCGAAAAAAAAATTTGATTGAGCCATGTCCGTCCGTCTGTCCGTTAACAGGATAACTTGAGTAAGTATTGAGGTATCTTCACCAAATTCGGTACACCAGCTTATCTGGCCCCAGGATAGATTGGTATTGAAAATGAGCGAAATCGGATGATAACCACGCCCACATTTTATATATATAACATTTTTGAAAACACAAAAAACCTGATTAATTAGTAAATAATTCACCTAGAATGTTGAAATTTGACGTGTGGACTGATATTGAGACTATTGACAAAAGTTTGAAAAATTTTTTTTAATGGGCGTGGCACCGCCCACTTGTGATGAAATCAATTTTACAAATATTATTAATCATAAATCAAAAATCCTTAAACCTATCGTAACAAAATTTGGCAGAGAGGATGCCCTTACTATAAGGAATACTTTGAAGAAAAATTAACGCAATCGGTTAAGAACCACGCCCACATTTATGTATAATATTTCTTAAAGGGGCGTGTACGAATAAAATAAGCTATATATTTGCAAAAAAGAGCTTTGTATCAATGCTATTTCATTTCCCAAGTGGATTTATAACAGTAAAAAGGAAAATCCTCAAATTTTAAAAAATGGGCATGGCAACGCCCCTTTTATGACTAAGCAATTTTCTATGTTTCGGGAGCCATAACTCGAAGAAAAATTAACGGATCGTAATAAAATTGGATAGACAAATTTTCCCTATAGTAGAAAATATTTCTAGAAAAAATGGACGGGATCGGTTAAAGACTACGGCAGCTTAGATATAAAACAAGTTTAAAGGGGTCGTAGATTAGAATAATAAGCTATAGGTTAGGTTAGGTTGAACTGGCCGGTCCATGAGGACCTCACATAGACTGATTGAGTCCGTAGTGTTACCAGAAGTTTGTTTTAACGACCAAACTGAAAAACCCTATCAAAAACCAGGACCTACGTTATAAAATAACTCCGTCTTCTTGGCAAATACTAGAAGCTTCCTAGGACTTAAGCCACTTGCTGCTTCCAGATCTGACAGCTGTATCACTCCTAATAGCTGGAGTCTTAGCCTGGCAAGTGCAGGACACGAAATCAATGAAATTTCACTTATCAAGTTTTATTGTAAGAGAAAATGGGGAGACATTTTTCTTAAACGGGCGGGGCCACATGTTATGTAGAAAAGTAGTTTATCTAAAATGAAATGTACAATTGAAGCTCACGCTGAGTATATAATGTTCGGTTACACCCGAACTTCGACACCTTTACTTGTATAAAACATATAATTGGTACTAACGTCCGGTTTAAAATTACTTATGTATCTGTGTTAACTGTATTTGCGTTCTTAATACAATAACGAGCTTCTACAGAAATCTTCCCGCTACAATTTTACGCTATCTTAAAGTCTCCCACGGCATGTGTCCTATGTAAGGCTTCGAATCATAGGCGGTGTCGAGAGAAGTTGGAATGTCGGATGGACTAGCGAAGTGCATCTACGGAGGTTTATCATGAGATGAATAAGATTTACGCAGGTGCAGGCATAGTACAGTGAATAAAAACTCAGAATCTCTTGTCAAATACTTTTCAAGTATAAACAAAACTCCCTGATCTTTTTCAGGGAGCACCAAAATGTGTAGGAGGGAAAGGAAAATGTAAATGTGCCTTAGAATTTCTCGCCGTGAAACTCCAACTGAGTTTATAAAAGCTCAAACGCTTTGCTGCCTAAGTTATGTTATGAGAATTAAAAGAGACGCTGGGGCTAGGAAAATATTACCATCGGCACCCTTATTTAGAAGCAGAGAAAGGGCTGTCTTCCACTGAATTTGGGAACATTAAAAGTCTACGCCGACCTCCTCTTCCAAATTTGTGGAACGGTGTTAAACAATTTTACTCAAGGCTGATGAATTTTACTATACTACTAGCAGACCCGGCAGACGTTTTAATAAGCTTTTTCCGTCTAACTCTGCCCTCGCCCCTCTAAACTTTTTCCTAATATTTGTATTCACTCCTCCCTCTGTATTTTTCGCTTCATTCTATCCCTTTCTCAGTCTTCTTTTCCTTCTCTCTTTTCTCTTCTCAAGTTTTTCTCATTCTTCTTCATATTTTATTGCCAGTCCCAGAGGGTGGTATGTACCTTGTTCCAGTCCCATTCCGAGTCTCAGTCCCAGGCACACTCCGAGTCTCAGTCTCAGTCCCAGTCCTAGTCCTAATCCCAGTCCCAGTCCGTCTCTGGTTAACTTCCCGGAAAACAACATCGTAAATACTAATATAGGCAAATTTATATACCAAATTTCTGGCAAATCGAATAGGACGTATGTAAATAGGTATGTAGGTATTTTTAATTCATGTCTTTATTTCGGCTTCGCATGCATATTTATAATCGAATATCAAAATGAAAATTACTTGTAAGCTCTCAGCAACAGCTTTCATTTGATATTTGTTATTTCGCCATATACATACATACGCAATTTAATTTCTTTTTAAGTGCCATGTAACCCCACACATTTTATTTATGTAGTTCTAGCATTCAAGATTATTATATCATATTTTACTGAAAGTTTTACCTTTTTTCTTATATTTCAATCTAAATGATGTTAACTTAAGTTACTATGTTACGATGGAAGAAAAAATGAATAAACCATAACCATAACCATAATACACACACATTCTAGGGGTATCCGGGTCCATGTTTTGGCCTATATCTCGAGAACCTAGTCACGCAGCGGTGTAAAACTTACTTTGTACTAAAGCACACACCAATAGCTTCAATTCGATACCCATAATGTAAAAACACATCCTAGTGTTACCCTGATCCACGTTTTGGCCTATATCTCGAGGCCCTAGTTACCAATAAGTATGAAAACTACCCTGTACTAAAGCACTCATCAACAGCTTCAGTTTGATACCCATAATGTAAAAACACTATCTAGGCGTTCACGGGCCCACGTTTTGGCCTATATCTCGAGACCCTAGTCACCCAGGGTATGAAAATTTCCCTCTACTAAAGCACTCATCAACAGCTTCCACTTGTTATCCATATTCTATAAACACATTCCAGGGGTACCCGGGTCCAGGTTTGGCCTATATCTCGAGACCCTAGTCACCCAGAGGTATGAAAATTACCCTCTACTAAAGCACTCATCAACAGCTTTCATTTGATGTCCATATCCTATAAACACATTCTAGGGGTACCCGAGTCCGCGTTTTTGCCTATATCTCGATAGCCTAGTCACCCGGTGGTATGAAAATTACCCTCTACTGAAGCACTCATCAACAGCTTTCATTTGTTATCCATATTCTATAAACACATTCCAGGGGTACCCAGGTCCACGTTTTGGCCTACATATATCTCGAGACCCTAGTCGCCCAGAGGTATAAAAATTACCCTCTACTAAAGCACATATCAACAGCTTTCATTTGATGTCAATATCCTATAAACACATTCCAGGGGTACCCGGATCAGCGTTTTAGCCTGTATCCCGAGAGCCTAGTCACCCGGGGTATGAAAATTACCCTGTACTGAAGCACTCATCAACAGCTTTCATTTGATGTCCATATCCTATAAACACATTCTAGGGGTACCCGGGTCCGCGTTTTGGCCTATATCTCGAGAGCCTAGTCACCCGGGGGTATGAAAATTACCCTCTACTGAAGCACTCATCAACAGCTTTCATTGGTTATCCATATTCTATAAACACATTCCAGGGGTACCCAGGTCCACGTTTTGGCCTATATATATCTCGAGACCCTAGTCGCCCAGAGGTATGAAAATTACCCTCTACTAAAGCACACATCAACAGCTTTCATTTGATGTCCATATCCTATAAACACATTCTAGGGGTACCCGGATCCGCGTTTTAGCCTGTATCCCGAGAGCCTAGTCACCCGGGGTATGAAAATTACCCTGTACTGAAGCACTCATCAACAGCTTTCATTTGATGTCCATATCCCATAAACACATTCTAGGGGTACCCGGGTCCAGGTTTGGCCTATATCTCGAGACCCTAGTCACCCGGGGTATGAAAATTACCCTGTACTGAAGCACTCATCAACAGCTTTCATTTGATATCCATATTGTATAAACACATTCCAAGGGTACCCGGGTCCACGTTTTGGGCTATATCTCGGGACCCTAGCCTCCCAGTTGTATGAAAATTATCCTGTACTATAGAACTCACTAACAGCTTTCATTTGATATCCATATTCTATAAACACATTCCAGGGGTACCCAGGTCCACGTTTTGGCTTATATCTCGAGACCCTAGTCACCCAGAGGTATGAAAATTACCCTCTACTAAAGCACTCATCAACAGCTTTCATTTGATATCCATATTGTATAAACACATTCTAGGGGTACCCGGGTCCACGTTTTGGGCTATATCTCGGGACCCTAGCCTACCAGTTGTATGAAAATTATCCTGTACTATAGCACTCACCAACAGCTTTCATTTGATATCCATATTCTATAAACAGATTCCAGGGGTACCCAGGTCCACGTTTTGGCCTATATCTCGAGACCCTAGTCACCCAGAGGTATGACAATTACCCTCTACTAAATCACTCATCAACAGCTTTCATTTGATATCCATATTGTATAAACAGATTCTAGGGGTACCCGGGTCCACGTTTTGATCTCAAGACCATAGGCACGTAGCGAAAAAAAGGTAGACGTTGGCCGATTCTCAGACCTACCCAATATGCTCACAAAATTTCATGAGAATCGGTTCAGCCGATTAGAATACTTACATATTATAAGTCTAAAGCAAGCATCTACCGAGCAACGACCATGCTCAAAAAATACTTTTTCTTTTCTATTTGTGGTAGCAGAGCAAGCTACATCAGCATATCTGCAACCGTCAAGCCCTCTTTGAAGATGATGACAGTTCGTGCTCTTTACCAATCTAGCCTTCGAGTTTCAACAGCTTGGCCAGTCGGTCATTTAATAGGCTTAGCATTTTTCAATGTTGCCGTTCTCACTCCTTTACAGTCGCGTAATGGTTTTCATGCTCTATATTCATGAATTGGGATATCGAGCTCATCAGCTTTCTCGCATTAAAGATAACTAGTATCGCCTGTGGTCGCCTGTGTGTATATTTTTTTCAATTCAGTGTATGCATCAAGTGTTGGAAATATAGCAGACTGGTCTAACTTACCTAACTTTTTCTGTAAAATTTTGAATTTTATCTAAGACTTTGTACTTTTTGATTGTATTTTCTTAAATTTTCTACAAACTTTTCACATGTAATTATAACGTTTTGGTATGGAGCTCCTTAAACAAAAATATAAAAATTATGTAAAATCAAATGAAATTGACATAGAATTATGGTGAAATTACTTGAAATTAAGTGAAGTGAACAAACAGTTCCATATAAAAACGCAATAAGTGCACTTAGACTATTTTCCGGGTTTTAATGTGATCATTGTGGAAATATGAAGATTCTAATCTTCGGATAGAGCATTTACATAATTTGTCCAAAGATGGCGCACTTTTGTGCAATGAAGTAAATATCGATATTTGGAGAGATTGTTGGATTTACAAAAAACTTTTTCTATTAATTATAAACAAATAGAGTAATATTTGTTAACAAAAGTAGGCCTATGCACTGCGGCTGATCTATACGAATCGATTCATATCACTTTTATATTATTTTACGTATGCTAACTATGCGAAACCACCTGTCAATTGTTTGTATGGAAATTTTGTTAGCGTATTAATATATAGATTACACTCTCCGTCGCTTAATCATAGTTGGCTCTTCGGCTACTTCTTGAACGGGTAACGCTACATAACCTCCGAATCCCTCGAGGGAACTGAGGGCTGAGTTTGTCAGCATCCTCGCTAAATAGCAATGTGGATAAGTATTCCCCCCATAGCCTAATCGTGATAATTTTGTCGGCTGCCAGGCGTTCATTATTCATTCAGCAGTTTACGCCGGTTTACATTTCGTCGTATGTAGGTAGGATATCTTGGTTGAATTTTATAACATTATTTCTATCAACCACCACCTGAAGTTTCGCCCAGAAATTAATAACCATGAATAATTCGTGAAAAGTTTCGTTCGCAAACTTTTGTTGTAGGGTTCGAGTCGAAATTTTTGTTTCATTGACTGGCACTGATGTAGAGCCAGTCTTTCAACACGAAGTTGACAATTTGGTAACGCCTTTATTGATCAGGATATAGCCAAGTACCTTCGTGTAACGTTTTTGATGTGTAGACATCTTTGTTCAAGGCATGGCATGGGTGAATTCAGAATGTATGCGTAAGGTAAGTGTGAGCATAATCATTGCCTTCGAAATCGTATGCTATATTGATGAATATAGAAGATAGGCGTAAATGCAGCCAATACACGGTAGCGTGAATTTGCTGTTCGATAATAAAAGCTATCGATTTTCTACCGATGAGTTAACTGCTTGTTATGAAATGTGATTGATTTCTTATCAAAATGTACTGTTTGGTTATCAGAGTATTTCAAAACTGTCGACGCCGTTTTATCGATTTTTTATAGAACTGTTTTCGATTCATTCTTAGTTAACGAATTGGTAATAATAAGTTTTCCACATTTTATCAAAAATTTATGAATTTATTATGGACAAATTTTCGATTTGTTATCAAAAGGTTATCGGCTTTACATCGTACTATTACCAAATTGTTATTTATCGGCGTATTATTCATTTGTTTCCCAAAAGTTAGCGATTTTTTATCAAAATGTTCTCGATTTGATATTGAAAAGTTATCTGTCTCTAATTTGACTATTTACACTTCTTGTCGATTTGTTATCGACGACTCATTGGTTTGCTATGAAACAAATAACTATAAAAATTTTTAATAAATAAAGAAACCTATAAGAAGCCGATGACTTGGCTATTTTCGCTATCGACAATAAGATAATAATATAAATTAAATAGTCGGTATCGGCTGTTACCGATAAAAAGTCGACGAAGCTCTACACAAAAAGTCCCAAATTATTTGTTTCTTGTAAAATTACTTCTGTTCTGGTTTAGCTTCAACCCCTGGGCGAGCTCTAGTTATCATTAAACTTTCGTTTTCCAGACTTTCCGCACAACGAACCTCACGAATACTGCTGCTATCATATTTCCAGTAACGGTTAGGTCGATCTTTTCGAAAACGTTTTTAAGATTGGTTTGAAAAGTTTCAAATACAAAAGTCATGTAAACTTTTTCCTAAATTATCGAAAATGAAAAAGAAGAATTTAATTGACCATTATTCAATCACAAGAGGTCTGCTCGGCTGACAAATTTTTTGACAATTGCAGCCAATTTTTTTTCTTTGCAATTTTTCTAATTTATTCCGGAGCTGCCTAGTTTACCAATTTTAATATTTTTGATTTGTTCATAATTTCATCAAATTTGAGTCATAACAGACCCTTAGGTGATACAAATTCTGAGGCTTATATTTTTCACATATTATTAGACTTCAGAATTTTAGAGGAATGTTTATAGGGTACACATAAGCCCCTCAGGCTTGCTCATGGCGCTCATAATTTGTTTGATTTTTATTCATTTGAAAGTATGTTTTAAGAATCCAAAATTAGTGGTAAGTTAAGGAGTTAGAAAAAGCAGCATATGGGAGCCCTTTATGGCTCCGATATGATGGCATGCCAAATAATTATATTTGTCAAAGCAAGATTGGAACAAATATTGATATTTTATTAGGACAATTTTTCATTAAAAGAATGAATTGCATTTCTAAATTACTGCTACCCTTGATGTTCAATTTTTATACTCAGTTGAGCAGAGCTCACAGAGTATATTAACTTTGATTGGATAACGGTTGGTTGTACAGGTATAAAGGAATCGAGATAGATATAGACTTCCATATATCAAAATCATCAGGATCGAAAAAAAATTTGATTGAGCCATGTCCGTCCGACCGTCCGTCTGTCCGTCTGTCCGTTAACACGATAACTTGAGTAAATATCTTCAACAAGTTTGGTACACGGGCTTATATGGACCCAGATGCCCACTTTTTATATATATAACATTTTGGAAAACACAAAAACATGATTATTTAGTAAATAATACACCTAGAATGTTGAAGTTTGACGTGTGGACTGATACTGATAAAAATTTAAAAAAAAATTTTTGTTTAAATGGGAGGGGCAACGCTCACTTGTGATAAAATCAATTTTAAAAATATTGTCACGAATATTAGCAACACTAAGGGATACTATCATCTCTAAGCCGATACTAAGCAGTCACTTGAGTCTACATAACAACCATGAGCAAAGTAGTTCTCACACAGCCACATGCATATTTCTGAGATACTCACAAAAGTATGCAATCATCAGCAAAGTAGTTCTCATACATACATATGCATATTTCTGAGATACTCACAAAAGTATGCAATCTTCAGCGAATTAGTAAATTCTAGAAGCAGAAACGCCTAGAAATATGCCAACGAGGAAACCGAAGAGTATAAAAGCAGCACCAGCTGCGACATGAGCAATCAGTTTGATTTAGACACGCTATTGGTTGCGAAGTAAAGGTGTTATTGTACTTTCAATGTAGTCTAATAAAGACCATTTTGCATAATTGAATTTTGGAGTTATTTATGCAACAATTTAGCGATACGAACGTAAGCAGAAGGTTTCAAATAAGCGGAATTTCACTAAATTCGTTACGATATTATAAATCATAAATCAAAAATTGTTAAATTTATCGTAACAAAATTCGTCAGAGAGGTTGCCTTTACTATAGGGAATGCTTTGAACGAAAATTAACGAAATCGGTTAACGACAACACCCACTTTTACATAAAAGATATTTAAAAGGGTCGTGGACGAATAAAATAAGCTATATCTTTGAAAAACAAAAAATTCTTTATGTCAATGGTATTTAATTTCCCAAGTGGATTTATAAGAACAAATAGAAAAAACTTCAAATTTAAAAAAATGGACGTGGCACCGCCCCTTTTGGGACTGAGCAATTTTCTATGTTTCGGGAGCCATAACTCGAAGAAAAATTAGTTCAGAATAGAACCATATGTATATGTATTATTGCGCAGCCGTGTAACACTATTAAGCACAAAAAACAAACAACAATTTTCGGTTTCACCTGAACTTAGACTTCCTTACTTGTTTTTTTTTTTTTTTTTGACGATGGAAGACTTCATAGATGGTTTGACTATCAATATATTCAAAGATAAGCTTTGATTAAATAATAATATACTGCAAAATTATAAGTTTTAATATATTTGGATGCAGCTGATATACTTACTTTTTTTTAAAGGTTAGCTTGTGATTTTATTTTCGTTTTCAACATAAGGTGATGAATATTAACATCACTATGCTGTTAGTAAATAAGCGCAACCTCAAAAGCCGCAAGCAGCCATACATATGAACATGTACACATTAAAGCAAACAGCCACACTTACATAGAAAGCGCCGAAGAATATTTTTCGCACATAACCAACAGCTTAAACCAAATCGATTATCTCATATACACATATATAGTCATCAGCTAAGAGCAGAAGTTGTTACTCACACATACACGGTCATATAGCTAAATAACCAAGAATGCGATACAACTGTTCAATGTTCGTGAAAAGTGTAGACCTAAGGAGAAATATTCGAACGAGGCAGAGAGTATAAAAGCAGCGCAAGCTAAGGAATAAATATTCAAATTGGTTTTCACATAACATGTGTATACAAGAATTGTGCTTCAGATACTAGATCGTTTGTTAGCTATCTTGAAAATGAAGTGCTGCAGCATAAAAGCTCTATTGTTAATAAAAATAACGAAGTTGTTAATTATTTTACTACAGTCTACAGCAACGGTTTCGTTTGCCTGAATAGTTTAAGTCAAGAAATGTTTACCAGGAAGAAAATTACTATTGGAAACATAATAGATCACGTTCTAACTGATAAATTAAACTATAATTATTTTCTACCCTTAGAAGATAATCCGATCTCAGATCACAGAATAATTAATTTAGACATAGCTATGAACCAAAATTTTTTTAAAGAAAGTAATACTACTTGGTTTGATGTATTCGATTATAGCGCCTTTGAAGATAGTGCTGTAATCGACGAAATTATACAAAACTCCTCTTTTAATGATTTCTATAGCTCTTTATGCAATAAAATAAATCAGTTTGCAAAAAAAGTTAAAAAACCTAGGCATGATTAAAGGAACCCTTGGATGATCTCCGAACTTTCAAAAATTATTAAGGAAAAAAATAAATAATTCAAAATGAAAACCAAATATAGAAATAATCTGTTCTTCGAAACTGAATACCATACCTTGAAAATAAAAGCTCGGAAAATGACTAACTATTTGAAAAAGCGATACTATGGTAATCGCATAACAGAAAATATACAGGAAGCAAAGCTTGGTCTATTATAGAAGAAATAATCTATGGAAAGAAGAATGAAAATGTGGCTGATATGAGTCAGATAATATATAAGGGAAAAACGATTACAAATTGCACTGACATTGCCAATAGTTTTAATGAATACTTCACTACAGTTGTTGAAACGCCAAATGAAATTAATTACACGGATAATCCAGCAAATAATAGTATAACTCCATTCACTTTAAGTGAATGTAATATCTTGGAAGTGAATAATGCGATAGATAATTTAAATTCAAAATCTGCAAACGGCCCGGATGGTATCTCCGCAAGGTTTGTCAAAAAATACAAAAATCATCTAGCTATGCCGATCTGCAATTTTATTATAGATTGTTTTAGATCAGGTCAGTATCCTGATGAGTTAAAGGTAGGCTCCGTGGTACCTGTACATAAAGCCGGAAGTAAGGAGTTATGTTCAAACTACCGGCCAATAACGAAACTCAGCACCATTGATAAAATATTTGAAAGCAGACTTCTTGATCGACCTAAAGCATTTCTAGCACAAAATAATATAATTGACAAAAACCAGTTTGACTTTGTAGAATGCTCCAACGCCATGGCAGCGTGCATATCGTGCACAGAATATATCTACGAAAATATTGATAAAGAGAATTAAGTGGCTCTCTTGGCAATTGATTTATCAAAAGCTTTTGACTCAGTAAATATAAAGATAATGGTTCGTATGTTAGCTGAACTAGGCTTGGAAGGCAAGGAATTGAAGATATTTGAAATCTGTTTGTTGACAGAAAACAGTTAGTACAAATAAATAATACAACGAGTTCCACTTTGGAAACTATAACAGGTGTACCGCAAGGATCAAAACTAGCGGCAACTCTGTTTATAATATATGTATATTAATAATGTACTAAGACTAAGTCTAAAGGGTGTTCCCCAGTTTTATGCTGTTGATGGAACCTTCATGTACTCTGCAAGTACGTTAGAAGAATTAATCACCAACATTAGGACAAATTTGTATGAGATAAAAAATGGGTATGATTGCATTTTTTAAAAATTTATTTAGAAAAAACATATTTCATTATTGTTTACAACTTCAAATCGATACCTAGCATTACAGATTTTCCTGGTTTCGCATTTGATAACAAAATTATCACGAGGGTAGACAAGTTGAAATATCTTGGAGTATGGTTCGACACGAATTTAAATTCGCACGAGTATATAACTAGATTGAAACTTAAGTTAATACCGCTAAATTTCGCAATATATAGAAGTAGAAATAATATACCCAGAAAACAATTATGGCTATTATACGATGCGTACTTCATGTCACGTTTAACGTATTTATACCCAATCTGGAGCAGATGTGCAGAAAATAAAATAAATGAGTTACAAATACTTCAAAACAAAATAATAAAAAATATCCTGTTACTACCCAGAATAACTCCCACTATCAGGCTTTACGAAAATAGGTTAGACGTTAGAAAATATAGTATGCTACAGACACTGCTCATTGTTTTCAAAATCAAACACAATTTTATTAAACATAGTCATGACTTAAATTTCGCAGAAAATCTAAGATATAACTTTAAAAATACTCTATATATAAAAACTTGTTTTTTTCCGTACTCAAAGAAGCACAAATTCAATAGGGCTATGGTGCTAGAATGTTTAATAAATTGCCCGACAATATTAAAACATGTTCCAATTATTTGCATTTCAAGAGGCAAGTTAAAGGCCTCTTGTTACTAGATTATAACTTTAGCCTGTAAAATGCAAATATAGATAATTTATTCTTATTTGTTGTTTTATAAAAAAAAACGAAAACACAGTAAATAAGTAAGTTAAAATAATTCGGCGCCAGTATATTTAAGCTGGCACAACACACTTGTTAGTATGTACTAAAATAATTTAAATGTAAACTAGTGCACTTAACGCAGTTGACAGCGTAGGAAGCAAATTTGCATACATGTTAATTGTATTATATTAAAATACGCCATCAATAAAAAAAAAATATATGTATATATAATAATTAGTTTGACTTAAATACGCTATTAGTTGTGAAATATAATTGTGAAGTTCTACTCCCAAAGTAGCCTAAATAAAATTCATTTTGCAATACTGAATATTGGAGTTATTTATTCGAGAGTTCAGCGATTCAATCGTTAGTACAAGGTGCATAATTATCAGAAAATCCCCAAAATTCGTTGCAATATATATATTAGGGTGAGTAGAAGAAAATAATAGATTTTTGTTCTTCTTTTTACTGTAGACATCCATAAATATTCCATCTCAAATCTGGAAAAATTGTTGCTACTCACCAACCCAGCCACTACTCGCTTCGTAGTCGAAATTAAAGCACTGTGCCTTGCCCCCCAAGTGTTCCAATGAAACCAGGCTAATCCTGTCGAAGCCGAGTCGTTGTAAGGCAGTGGTTTGTTAACCGTCGAGATCTAAAAGTGCTCAGCTACAGGAAACCTCATCAGCTAAAAAAATAAATGTTTTATTAGTAATTAATATACATAAATATATAGAAGTAATTACAAAGACGGATAAAATGGTAAATTGAATTGAATATGTTAATGAACACAATTATTTGCTATTAAAAGAGGAAATAATAGATAATTTTAATGCTGAAAATCGAGTCCGAAATCTCAAATGTGCTAGAGTGGTGGTTGTAATTTTGATACAAACAGCGGAAAGGCACTTTTAGTTAAAAATTTGTTCTCCAGTGTTTAAGGTTAAGAGTTTTAAAAGGCCGGGAAGGGACATTAAAGCTGGCTTCGCTCAGCAGGAATGAGCTAGAGAGCGCACCATTTAGTAATTTAATTATAAGTGCAATTTCAGGCATTTTCCTACGACTGGCAAGGGTGGGAGGATTTAATTTTAGGCGATTAGTGTGAGGTGGCAGATCGTGCGTAGAATTCCAATGATAATCTCTTTAAGAGAAAAGTAAGAAAAGTTTTGGACTGATTATAGCCTATCAATATGAACCTGGTAGCTCTTAAGAGTTTGCCAGTTGATCTCCAACGTCATTAATATTTTCCAATTATTATCCAAATTTCGAAAGATTTTGAGAAATGTGCAATTCTCAAATGAATATTCAACACATTTCTCCAGTTGTTACTCTACATTGGATATCGAGTTGAGTAGGAGTTCAAAAGAAATCTCCAAGGTGTTACCACTAAAATCAACAGTTGTTTATTGTGAGAAATAAACATCTGGTTAATAGCACTAATCTGCAATTAATCATCAACAAATGCTTTATAACAAATTCCCTCCTTTGCTGAGTACGCCATTTCGAACGAACGCAAATAACTGATAGGTTAACTTAAGTTTAACCCTGCCAAATCGGCGCTTAAGCTCAGCTCAAACTTCGGTTGAAGTTGACTGAAAAACTGCAGAATAAGTCTAAGCGTGACAACCACAATACACAATAAAACAAAAAAACAATTCGAGTTTCTCCAAGTGTTTGGCAGTGTGCATCATAAAGCCGAATACTATACAATGGAATTGTGCTGATTACCACGCTTGTTGCAGGTGGGTCAATCATCAACCTCACTCTTTCTATAACTATGCTAATACGGTTTTTCAATGAAATTTCTTTTAAATCTTAAATCAAGTTTGTTGATCATTCATTACATTTTTGATTAATTCCACATGTTTAAGTTTGTAGCTGCGATCGTCTTTTTGTTTTGACACAATAATTATTATTTGCTTACCTTCTTTATATTTCGTTTACTAATTTAGGTGGGAGAGGTAGAACGTTTGTAAGTTAGAAAACGACTGGGAGTGGAAGCAAAACGTAAACGCGCGATATATCCCTAATTATTTGAAAGGGTATCCAATATTTGGTGTACATGTTCCACATATGAGGTAATTAAAAGGGAGTGGAACAGGCAGTAAGCGTGGGAATGAGAGCGGAAGTGAAAATTAGAATGGGAGTGAGATTTGGATTGGGTTTGGGAGTGAGGGAAAAAATTACAATGAGAAGGGAGAGGAGATGAAAAGATAAAAGGAAAGGAAAATAGTAGGACGAAGAAATTAATGAAAATGTAGTAAAGTTGTAGTCTCTTTGATGATATACAGAGTGGTAAAAGGAAAGGGAAATCCAGTTTTAAAATACGTGGGCAGGACGACATCTGGCGGGTACGCTAGAGCTATCACATATGTGGAATAAAAGATGTCATAACACCTTAAACGTATAACAAAATGTTTCGAAAAAGAATCATTGACTTGCAGCACTTTTCACAAACATTTCTTATGTGTTACCATCTTTGTTCACGATATGGGGGATCCTGAATGTAAGTTGTTGCAGGAAGCGTAATATTTTTAAGAGATATGCTATATCCCAGCATGTGTTTATAAAAGAGAACGATTAGAAAACGTATCCTATTTTTCTAAAGTTAAAGGTTACAAGACAATTTGCGAAACTGTCGAGAATTATAGCATTCTCCACAGAAAGTGGGCTTTGTTCTCTATATCGAGAAAAGGCTTAAGATTCTAATCGAATTGTAGGTTAGGTTAGGTTAGAGTGGCTGCCTCCGCTGTCCGAGCGGAGACTCACGTAGGCCGTTGTGGCCCGTTGTGCTACCATGCGGGGGGCCCCTATTTCCTATTACCCTACTTTCGAAGAAGAAGAAAGTTTAGACCCCAGTGAGGCTAACCCAACGCGTTTGCCTAATGAAACGCAAGGTGTCGTTTGGGTTTATAGATTCAAGCTCCGCAAGGCACCCAAAAGAGTGTCTGTGGAGGCATTGGTACCTGGGTTTTGACAGTGCGGGACAGTGGCACAGATAGTGCTCAACGCTTTCTATCTCCTCCTCGTCCCTACAGCTGCGGCAGAAGTCATTTGTCTACAGGCCCATATAGGCACCGTGAGTGCCCATGAGACAGTGACCTGTAAGAAGGCCCACTAGTGGGCTTATAGAGATACGGTTTAACAATATCACCGATCGCGATCTTTTTTCATCCACCTTAGACCAGATTTGCTTGGATATACTACATGTAGGTTCCCTCGCCCATCTGGCGTTTGCCTGATCCGTGAAAAGAGATCGCAGGTGGTATTTGCAAGTGTTTAGAGGAGGGCTGGCCCAACCAGCGGAGGTTGTTGTTTGCAAGTTGGTGCCTTCCCTAGCTAGCTCATCCGCGGCGCAGTTTCCTGAGATGTCACAGTGACCAGGAACCCATATTCGAATTGTAACGTCAATTTCAAATTGGTTTCTAATGTGAATTTTCAATTGAAGCGCAATTAAATGCGATTATTTAAAATCAGTTCCATTTTCATTGCTATATTTTATCAACTATTTTAATGGGTTGTAAGCTTATATACTTGATATGAATATATTTCAAATGCTTCTTATAATAATTCAAAGCCTAACCTAAACTAAATTTTCACTATCACGTATTCCTCCAGTATTAGCTCTGCGTTGATATGAAATATGGATTAGGGTACGTTTTTCTCATAATGTCAGACAAATAGCAACATTTTGCTCACGTTCTCCCTTTAAATTTTTTATTGGTTTTTTTATTACTACTTTTAATTATTACGAATGAAAACCTGACTGATTTCAAGCTATCAATATTTTCGCACAACTTTCGCCCTATCATGTCCTACGAATAATCGATAACTGTGAAAGCATCGCATTTCAGTGTTCCTTAAACCGTTCTCTAATCGGATTATAAGCAAGTACTCTGACCTAGTTTCCGATAAGAGGTGCAGTAAAGAACAACTTTACAGTTTATGAGGTGGGTTTTGTATAAGGCTGGGGTAACGCGCAGTCAATCCAGAGTCGAGTAAAGGTCCCACAAGCCCCTACTAAATAAAAACACGGTTTTATGTGTTACGAACACACTCACATACGGGTGGAGGTGCGAAGAGCAGCAGCTTTCCGTTCCGAGATGGTTTGATAGCGGGCGCCCAACTGTCGTCGTAGCTGCGGTGGGGTCAGCACGGCGCCTGAACAGCTGTAGGATAGCGCACGCCAAACGATCGTTGTGGCAGCTGCGGGATGGAAGCAGCGGCGGCACCAGATGGGCGACGATGCAGCGGCAGCAGCGGTGGGCTATGAAGTGCCTACCAAGGTGAAGGCGGGAAGGGAGGTATACTGGTAACGGGTTTTACCTGTACAGCGGCTGGTCGTTCCGGTAGGGGTAGTCGTCGGCGATATAGGATGGATCGGTGACCTACGAGAGACTGCGATAACTGGTTAGTGCTGGACACCCCCGCCTCGCTACTTGCACGCTAGACAGAAGGTGCTTAAAGTGAGAGGACTGTACCAGCCGCAAAACCGTGGATCGATCCGTGGGCGGAGGGGAAGTGCACCTTAAGACCCTGAAGGTGTTGCGTTAAAGTCCCGCGCAAGACAACATCAACAACTAACAAAAACGTTGTTACAATTAGAAAACAACTTCTTCTAAGCGGGGTCGCCCCTTGGCAGTAGTTATGCATACACTTCGAGTTTATTTCTGTCGGCATTAAAAATATAGTTCCCGTCCCTCCCATTTGTAGGAAAAACTAAAAAGAAGCACAACGTAAATTAGAAGCGAAATTTAGGTTTACATCTCCTCAAACCAGTTTGATAAGTGCGACATCCAGCGACACCTTTTGCCAAAGTAAAATCATAAAATAAAGAAATGTAAGGCGCGATAACCTCCAAAGAGATCTAAGGCCGCGCTTCTCTTCCCATTCGCGTCGTGCTCTTCTATATGTTTTATGCCGACTCCGAATGGTATCTGCAAGGCAGATGAGTTTTCACTGAGAGCTTTTCATGGCAGAAATACACCCGGAGCGCTTGCCAAACACTGGCAAGGGGCGACATCGCTTAGAAAAATTTTCTTCTAAATTAAAAAACTTTTTTCTAAAATTTTTGATATTGCTTTGCTCGTGGTGTGAACCCAGGGCATATGGTGTGGTAGGCAGAGCACGCTACCATCACACCAGCTCTTTAAAACCCTGGTAAACTTTCCATATTCATAACGCCAAATTCGTAAATATATTTTGACTTAACAATGGATATATGTATACTGACATCGGTAATTGGTGCCGTAACCTAAAATATGTGATAACTTCATGAAATAGAAAATGTAAAAAAATTTCGAAACGAAAAATATGATCTTCAACATGGGAGTAAATACGCCAGCGCCAAAATTTATGGATTATGGGTATGGGGGAAACTAAAAACTAATCGGTTGGCTAGGGTATCGTTATGGCCAGGGTCTCAAAGTAGTTGTTTCACAATTTTCTTTTTAGGTCATAATTTATTCATACACGAGAGAACTTTACGGTCGTGATCAAACTTTGGTCTTACAATTTAAGGCATACATACATACGTACCACTTTCATTGCATGCAATCATAAATACATATTTATTTACTCGCAATTATAAAAATTTATTTGAACGTAATATATAAAAAAATATAGCCAGCTCGGCTGCTGAGTGAAATGTCACCATACCTCAACTATCCCATTTCAAAATGTTTCGAAATTCGGTGTTCTGTCGAGTAAGGATGATATTCCATTCAACAACACTATACACGAGTAATAGCGGCTTTTAAAAAGGTCAAAACTCTTTCATTTGTTACATTTGTAAATAAACCCGGAGTATTGATTCTATCTAAACCACCTTGTGCCACGGCACAAAGTTTGTCATCCACAATTCCCCCTGCTCCAGCATCACCAGCACCCAAATAACTCCCACTACCGTCAGCGCAAATGATTGTATTTGGTAGTTGTACCGCCATATTTAAAGTCTCCATCACCTTGTTCTGACATTCATCTTTTTGCATTATGGTCATTTGGGTAGTTTTGAGAATAAGAAAAGGAGGCTCTTTTTCACCAAAATCTACCGCACCCCATCCACTAACTTTCATTTTCATGTCCGGTAATACGGAATCGCAAAGGGGTTTTGGCTGTACTTCGAAATTGCATGTAAATTCTCCAACCACCTTGACCACAGCTATGTCCACATCACGGCTCGATCTTCCAGTATAAGAAGGATGTTTAAGTATATCCTCCGCTTGGTGTTTTTGCCCTGTTCCTTTGTATGATCTACGCATATTGATCATACCAGCTAGAACAGCGACATGGGACGGTAGTAGTACCCAGTATACGCAATTCGCCGCTGTAACAACCGATTTTACAGTGACTAAGGTACCAACGCATCGATACTGGTTTTGTACAAATATTGCTGCTGAATGTGCGCCATTCTTTAGATCTATATGTTTTCCATTTATAACGCGAAATTCCTCATTCGCATAGGATAAGCGGCTGCTTAGAACGACAAACACTATCGCCAAATAAATGCAAGAATTCATTTTAATTTAAGAACTTTTAAACCACTTTTTAAGTATAAACTACACCGAGTTCAATTTTGTGGCTGCTATTTATACCTAATTGAGCAATGTGAATAAAAAATAAGCAAACACCTTTCAGTCAAAATTTCAAGAATTTTACACAACAACAATATATCTTAATTAACGTCAAGGCTACAAATAAAGAAACTTGTTTGTTTAAAATCGGTTCATTATAAATAAAATAAATTAATAAAGGCAAGGCGCGATAACTTTCGAAGAGATTTTAGGCCGAACTTATCTTCCAATTTGCGTCGTGCTTCTTTTAATTTTTCCTACAAATTGGCGGGATTACACCCACAAGCTTTCACGCCGACTCCAAACGGCATCTGCAAGGCAGATGAGTTCTCACTGAGGCACTTTTCATGGCAGAAATACATTCGGAGTGTATCCTAAACACTTCCGAGAGGCGACGCCGATTAGAAAAACTTTTTTCTAATTAAACAACTTGTTTCTTCATTTTTCATGTTACTCCGCCTGGGAGTTGAACACGGGACCCTCGGCGCATTTTTTCTGGCAAATACAAAAAGCTTATGAAGCGTTTATAATCACATTTCCATATAAATTTTTTGTTATAGGTGCCTAATAAGCCTATAGAAAGTTTTAATTAGTTAAACAAACAGAATCATATTGACGTATATACCAGGAAATAAAATTAACGTGGCTTTGACAAAACATTTTGCTATGCTTTTTCCAACGAAAATTTCCAAGTAATTGTTTGTTTGTATATATGTATACTTGCACAGTTGAATTGTCTTATCAAATTGATATGTGTACAATGACTGTATTTGCAATGATGTTTTATCTGTTTTCAAACTGCTAATAGGGTCTATTGTATTCTGCCCAAGAACCAGAGTTGAGAGAAGTGCACAAAATTGTGAGCAACAACACTGTTCGAACTTAAATGGGTTGACATAATCAATATATGTATTTAGTTAAGTGATAAGAAGACCTTACTTAATTTGGTGTGGATTTGAATGACTGTTCATTTTCACATATTCGTAAAACTAGCGTAAAACCGCGCCCCATTCCGCACGAAGTCACGGAGATAAGCACACGGTTATAAACAGAAGGAAAGGTATAGTGGAGTTCTTAAAAAATTTGTATCCGATACTCCCCTGAAATACTTTTTTTAGTGATCTTGAAATAGCTCCGAAAAGAACGAACAGATCCGGCAATAGTTAAAAAATTTTCAGTGGCAGTTCTTGCGATATGATTCCCTAAACAATCGTGAAATACTTTCGAAAATAATCTTGAAATTATATGGAGTTAATTCCCAAAAAGTCTCGAAGATATTATTACGAAAACATATTATTACGGAAGCAGCCCCAAGAAGATCTCAAAAACACTCTCTAAACGGTCCCGAAAAGTCTTAGAAAAATTTTAAATTTTCCCGAAAATGTTCCTAAAATAATCCCGAAACGGAACTGTGGAAGATATGACAAAAATCCTCTTTTCTGAAAAATCGGTGGAATGGGGAATATATGCTATAGTGGTCCGATCTGACCTGTTCCGACATATGTCTAATCGGACAGCTAAATGTACCAGCTCACCAAATTTTATTCAAAATAAAAACTGCTAATATACTCTATGTATACTGCCTAAAAACCAGAGTTGGGAGAAGTGCATGAAATTCTAAGCAACAACACTGCTCGAACTTAAATGGGCTGACATAATCAATATCTTTCGTTAAGTGTTAATAAGGCGTTAATTTGTTGTGGATTTAAACGTCTGTTCATCTTTCAACTAATTCGCAAAACTAGCCTAAAACCGCGTCTCAGTCCGCACGATATGCTAAGATCGTACATTGGACAGGGACCCTGATATAATTGCCCATGGTCAGGGCCGTAGAGAGAAAATCCGGGCCCGGGGCTAAACAATTTACGGGCCCCTTTTAAAAATCCACTAATACATTTGACTAACTTGAGTTAATGACGGCTCATTCATGAATCATTATTGATGGATTACATCAAAAAAATTTTACCACATCAACTAAATGATTTTTGGACTAAGAGCTGACAATAAAATTAAAAGAGAATATTTAATATTTATACTACTTTATTGTAACGTAGAAATAAAATTTTCCTTTAACAGCCACATATTTTTTCAAATAATCATTTCTAGTTATTTGGTAACATTTTAATACATTTCTGCTAAATTTAATGATGACTATTAATTATAATTATTCAATATAGAAAGTTCGGACATCAAAGAGTGGCTTTACTTGCTTTTTTCGCTGCAAAATTTTTATAATAATATCAAAATTTAACTGTCTTGACAAAACGAATTCAACGCAAAGCGTGGCAAGTCCTGGAACTCGCTCTTGAGAAGAACACGTTTATTAAAGTTTTTGATTCTTGAAAAGACGCTGAAGGAACGTTCTACACAAGCTACAGTGACAGGTAAAGTGCAAAAAATACGTAAAGCAACACAAATGTTGGGAAAAATCGTATACAAATTTTGAACATACATATGTAGATGGCATTTAGCAATTCCAATGGTGACAGACCTTTATCAAAATTTGCTTCGTAAATGTCGCACACTAACTACAAAAGAGTCACAACTTGAAAAAATATAAATATTCATGAGAGAAGAAAAACGGTTTATGTGAAAACGTCTGTAATGTTATACTGAAATCCAGTTTTACACAGAAGGATACCTTCATTATAAAATGAATTTACGAAATTTTATTGTAATTATTTGTTTACGGACACAATATATAGCAATTTTGAATTATGACTATTTCTAAGAAAACTTACTACTCGTACATGCAAAATTATTTCATCAAAAAAGGCACATTTCACAATAATACAAGGAACTTTATTCACTCTTTACGTATAAAAAGACAAAATTTTAATTAATACACAACCAAGGTAAAAGTTTTTTGCAACAAGATATTCAGAATTTAAAATAATACACTTTATGCGTAAAAAAAACTGTTCACTTGTTCTTAAGCATATTGACACATCTAAAAATATTACTCTTTAGTTGATAGAGCGCAAGCGATGCAATCAACACCAAAACTGGCATAACGGTAATTTTCCAGTTAAAGAAGAAAATAATGACAACGAAATTTAAGGGCCAGTTGGAGATGTGTACTGTGAATTGGTTTATGGAAAAAAACCGATTTTGAAAAATTTTAAGTTGCGACTCTTTTGTAGTTAGTGTGCGATGTGTTTTAAATTAATTATTTCAAATTCTAAGCTTTGAGAAATGTCCGGCTTGTATTTTTCGACAAATTTTCCTGCGCTTGCCCGAACCGTAGTTTCATCCATATCTTCAAATTGCCACAAAAAGGAAAACGTCTCGCTCAGGAATGTATTGTTTTTAAAATCATACTCTGAGTCATCCGTAATCATCTCATTTAAATTATCTTCAGAACGTTTTTGGGGTTTCCCTTTCTAATATCCGGAAACTTTGGCGAGATGTTCAATCGAATAGCAACTGTTTTGAATTCGTTTAAAATTATTTCTCATTGGTTCCTGATCAACTTCAAATAAGCTAATAAGGCATCAAGATGTCGAACCTCAACATCTATGGTGGCGTCTCTAGCTTGGAGGACCACGTTTCTTTCATTAATGGTAGTCAGCATTTTGAACTAAATTGAGGACAGCAAGATACATTCCAACTTGTTGATGTACTTGATAATGCCGGTAACATCGTCATATGCTTGCGCAGTCAAATTCGGCTTTTGGCTGAGAGACTATGAAGAGAGCTCGGTACATTTTTTTTTTTTTTTTTTTTTTTTGAGGATGACCCATCGTTGTGCAGTGCTGCTGAAAATAGTAAAACACATTTGTACAACTCCGAAGGAAGTAATTGCAGCCGTACAACATTCTGCAGCATCAACACCACATAAATTGAGACTATTGCTTGCACAAGGCGAGTAATCAGCATTCGACTTTTTGTCGATAATGTGACGTAGTGCTCCGTTGTAAGCTCCTTACATATTGGCGCCGTTATCGTACCCTTGTGCACGACAATCTTCAATCAAGTATGGCAAATTAGATCAGCGATTTTCTGACCAGTTTTTTTTTTTTTACAATTCACGAAAGCCAAAAACCGTTCTTGAATTGTAAAATTTGTTGCTTTCGAATTGAAATGGAGTTAGCGCAAAATGAACGTAGTCAACGTGACCAGCATCAGGCATATCATCAACGATAATAGCAAAATACTTGTTTTCTTGCCTTGATCTAATATAGTTTCCCTCACGTTCTTTGCGCAAATTGCTATAAAATCGTTCTGAATGTCTGCGGAAAGATAGTGAATTTGTAAGCGTTTGTGCTGCGGTTGTGATATCCTAACTTTGTCGAAATGATCTCTAAATGTCCATTATTTCGTTCACCATGTCCATTGTTTCATTCACCAAGATATATACTTTCGCATTTGAAAGCTGGGCCTCTTTCAACCAAAATAAAATAGTGTCCAAAATTCTATATAAAATTTCTTTCCACTTTTGAGTTTCAGTGATTAGCTGGTCATTGATAAGTGTATCAATTGTAGCCTCTTTTGAATTAGATTTTGTAAAGATCGCCATTTGAATATAATATCTAATATGATCTGTATTTTCGTGTGATGGCAGTTTATCGTATAGCTTCTTCCATATCTGCAATTTCGAATATCCGCAGAACAAATTTTAGGTCGATTTAAAGTACTGGTGCTTAATAGATGAGACGACACGGTAGGCAATAAAAATCATTGCTACTGGCACTCCACACTAACCAGTCACTCTCCACTTTCTCTCCATTTGGCAAGATCTGGAAAAATAACAGGACACTTTTGATGACCTCGGCGAATTATTTCGTTGACTTCTTCAGATCGCAAAAACTCATTATTCACGGTACCGATATCGAAGTCGCTTAAATATTCTGGACTTTGATACAGAGTTGGTGGTATTGTTGGAAGACTTTTTGAAGATGAACCTTCATCAGTGTCACCACGAAAACTTTACGATTGCGTATTCATGTAATCATACATTACTGTTTGATGTTTTTATTGTCTGAGCCGTTCGAAACTAAACGAGGTTTCAGACAGGGTGATCGTGCGATTCTTTAATTTGATGCTGGAGAACATTACACTAGCTGCAGAACTTAACCGCTCTGGAATAATATTTTATAAAAGCGTGCAATTACTGGCGTATGCTGATGACATTGATATCATCGGCCTAAACACCCGCGCCATTAGTTCTGCTTACTCCAAACAGATGGAAAGAGAAGCGGTAAAGATGTGTTTGATGGTGAATGAGGACAAAACGTAGTACCTCTTGTTATCGAGCAAAGAGTCAGCGCATATGCGCCTTGGCAACCACGATACTGTTGGCAGCCATAATTTCGAAATAGTAAAAGACTTCGTTTATTTGGGAACCAGCATCAACACTAGCAACAACATCAGCTCCGAAATCCAGCGAATAATCACTCTCGTCAATAAATGCTACTTTGGACTAGGTAGGCAATTGAAAAGTAAGGTCCTCTCTCGGCAAACGAAAATCATACTCTACAAGTCACATATCGTACCCATCCTGCTATATGGTGCAGGAGCATGGACCATGACAACAGCAGATGAAGCGGCTCTGGGAGTGTTCGAGAGAAAAGTTCTTCGAAAGATTTATGGACCTCTACGCGTTGGCGCTGACGAGTACCGAAGAAGATTTAACGATGAGCTGTACGAGCTATAGGCAGACATCCACAGAGTCCAGCGAATTAAAGCGCAGCGGCTGCGCTGGCTAGGCCATTTTATGCGAATGAAATATGAAGCTCCGGCCAAGAAAGTGTTTCTATCGGAACCCGCCTATGGAAGCATAGGTAGAGGGCGGCCCCCACTTCGTTGGAAGGACCAGGTGGAAAACGATTTAAATGCCCTTAGTGCGACTAATTGGCGCCGGTTGGCAGAGAGAAGGAGCGACTGGCGCGCCTTGTTGGACGGCCAAACCCTTTTAAACGGTTAAGCGCCAATTAAGTAAGAAAGTTTTTATTGTCTCCACAGGCCCAGGCAAAAAATCATTATCAATATTCGTTGCTTTTGAAATTCGGCTTAAAATTTGCACATGGAACAACTAAAAACTCTCCTGAATTAAAAAAAAATGTGTTAGTAGCTCTAAATCGCGGGCCCCCTGAGAAACACATTTTTATTTGATGTTTTTATTGTCTCCTCAGACACAGGCAAAAAATCATTATCACTATTCGTGCTTTTGAAATTCAGCTTAAAATTAGCACATGGAACAAATAGACACTCCTGAATTAAAAAAAATATCTTAGTACCTCTAAATCGCGGGCCCCTGAGAAACCCCGGGCCCGGGGGGAATCCCCCCATCACCCCCCCCCCCCCCCACTCTCGTCGGGCCTGCCCGTGGTTATAGTCAAATTAAAACAGAGTTATTGGTTTGTTTGGCGGCCGCTGTGGTGTGATGGTAACGTGTAAGCGGAGCACGCCAAAGATCCTGGGTTCATACCCCGGGCAAAGCAACATCAATATATTAGAAACAAGCGGGGTCGCCTCTCAGCAGTGTTTGGCAAGCACTAGGAGTGTATTTCTGCAATGAAAAACTCTGAGTGAAAACTCATCTGCCTTGCAGATGCCGTTCGGTGTCGACATAAAAAGTAGGTAGAGCACGACGCAAATTGGAAGAGAAACACGGCTTAAAATCTCTTCGGAGGTTATCGCGCCGTACATTTTTTTTATTTTTGTTTTTAGTCAAATTAAACACCTTTTTATCTTTAACAACGTATTTTAACCTTTAACTTACGAGGTGAAATTTGTCAACTTATATGTGGAGGTGGTAGTAAATCTGACACCACTTCATTTATTTAAAATAACTATCGAGTTTCTTACTATAATGGTTGCATATTGAAAAAAACCTATATGAATGGTTTCAAGCTATAGTATTTTGAAAGAAAAATACAAAACTTTTTAGTGTTGTTAGAAAAATTGGTAGTTTATTATAATGTCCTTTTCTAAATAAGCAAAATATATAGTTATTCTTAACATATCCATAAAGAAAATAAACAAAAACTTTACGGAAAATTAAAGGGCATTTTTTCACATACCAAAACATATAATTTAATAAAAAAAAATGCCATATGTCTTAAATCTCTTTAAGTTTAAAAAATAACAATCAGTATATTAGATAATATTTATGCTACTCATCATATTCAGTATTCGTACAATTGATACACAAGCGTTTACTACAACCCATGCACATTGGTTTTTTATAGTTTGTTTTCCTTTTTAATTTATTGGGACATATGTAACATAATTTTCTTGATTTGTTTTGATTTGACATGGTTCTGGAAGAGAATCGGAACCCAATATAACATGAATCATATCCCGTAAAGAGCGAGTTAACCTTTTGTTGTGTTCTCTTCTCTGTAAATGCGGAACTATAAAATTTTTAGCAAGCGTTTTTTAAAAATTGGCCCTTGAAATCTAATGGTAGTTACGAGAAGACTGATTCAAAATATATGCATTAACTGCACTTATATCGACTAGAATACAGCTAACGGCCAACATCGTGTGCGGCGACTACATGAGTAAATATCGAGGTCGTCAAATAATCCTTTAGTGTTATTGTAATCGGTAATCATTTCCGCCTTATTGGTTATTGGATCATTTGCCTTATGATGATGCATCGAAGAAATTAGAATAACGGATCGATTTTTTCTGGGTACATAAGATAAAAGCGTAATGTCTTTCGTAAATCCGTATATTGAAATTTCAACGGGTCTTTTTTTTGTTTGGTAAAAATTCCACAGGAATTTCCTTTTTATTCTTTCTAACAGTACCCAAATAAGTAAGTTGGCGTTCTTTTAGCACTGTAATAATTGAATGGATGAGAACCAATTATCGGCAGTAATGTTCCTGTTACTCGCTTCTATAACACTGCATAATTTCAATACCGATTGAGTAGGAACTGCAAGCTTTTGTTCGGAGTTTCAAAGGTTTAAGCAATCTGAGTACTTCCCCAAATAAATATGGGCATTTAAAAGGTAGTTTGTACGTGCATCCGCTAAAGCCATTATTTTTATTCCATACTTTGCCTGTTTCTGTGGCATATAAACTTTCAGCTTACATCTTGCTCCGTTGCAAGAAATGACTCTAATTCTCTTTTACTGTGCTATTACCAATGCGTCTAAGACTTAGTAGCAGTAGATGTCACAATATATGATGACAGCTCCATATAATGCTACAGAGTCGGCTAAGTAAATCCATCCACCAGCAGCTGAATATGACAGCTTTTAGTAGATAGCAGTATAAGAGAGAACTGCGATAAGATTAATATTCAAAATTCGCTTCAGTTGCTAAATCACATACACAGAACTCTTTTAATTGCAGATGATATTGAGAGTCGTAGTAGAACATGTAAATAAAAATTTGGCGCGATTTACCTCCGAGGACCCTCGCGAAGGACAGACATCTTGCCGCGATGCGGGCTTAGTCGCTGACCACGGGACTGTTTACCCGGTAAGATGCAGGTTCGTATGGATCTCCGTGACTGTTGTAGCCTAGTCGTAGGGTGAGCGATGACCAAGATCTCCATCCTCAAAATTCAGGGTGTTCTATGGCACCGTTCCCATTGGATGTTTGCAGCTGGGTGGTTAATCTGACTGTATTTGCACGGAGCCTCTCTGACACCGGGTCGCCTGAGAGAGTATAAATTGTCTTACCGCCGTAAGGGGCTCTGCCGCGGCGGAAGGCACTGCTTCCCTTTCCAATTTATTGACCCTCGTCTGGCAAGGGGTCGTACGACCAAGATGAACAATAATAAAAATAAAAAAGAAATTTCGTCCTCCTCCACAAGGAGAAGGACCGCACTGGCGCAAGTGCCAAGGGAACCCTACGCCCTAATGCACTAGAGATGGCTACCGCAAGTAGAGGGAAGACCGACTTGGTGGGTGTCGGCACCAATATGGCGGCGAAGGTAGTTGTGCAGGCAACGGCGAACTATGACGCGGACAACGACCAATGGCCGGACCGGCAACCATTTTTCCCACGGCTGTGGGGGTCTCGCGACATGGCCCCCTCAGGGGAAAGACTGCGCTGGAAACGACGGGTGGGCTCCCCATGGATGATCCGATCTGATGTAGGCAGGCACCAGTATGGCGGCGAAGATAGTTGCGCTGGCAACGGCGAACACTGACGCGCCTGCTAAAGCTGGGCGCCCATCTGACGCCGGTACGGCGACTGGTCCCCAAACAGGGGTCCCACAATCTGGTCTGAGCCAAAGGAGAAATGAGCCATAAGCAAGCCATCAGCCCGGGGTTCGGCCGCAAGGGCAACTACGGGCTGCAAAAGTCCTGTCAAGGTATGAGGGCGTTCCGATGGAAACATTGTCAGAGAACGTTGGGAAATCGGTGGAAAGGGCGTGAGCTCTGCTGCCGTAGTTTCGGTGTTTTCTGGCAACAAACGTAGAAAGCGCAACCCTTATAAGCGCCAAAGGTCTGACGAGCACATCAAACCCCCGCCAAAAAGGCGATAGGCAAACCCAGCTATGCCGAGGTAGCCAAGGGTCGGATTCTTGTATCAATCCTGGACCGTGGTGCAATCCCTAAAGACCAGTGGCCGTACGTCCGGAATGAAATCGGTAACGCCGTTCTCGACGTTCTGGTGGAGTGTCCGTATAGTCCGCCGCGAGGTTCTGACACAGGATGGTACCAGGGACAGATCAAGTTCCTCGCTGGCGAAGACACAAGTGTAGTTATTGAAACTACGTTTTTATTTTATAACAAAAACTTTTTTTAATACGCCTAAATGTATGCGTCAATATTTTTTTTATTTTTCACAATCAAGAAAATTTTTGAAAATTGAAAATCATTATTGAAACTTAAAATATTGATAATACATTTAAAAATTACAAGGTTCAAAGTAACTAAAATACAAAGTTAAATAAAAATAATAAGAACCCTACATTACTCCCCCTTCAAGAAAATTTATCATTAAACAAATTGAATGTAACTCTCTTTTTATGTAAATTCTTCGTGTTGTTTGTGTCCGTTGTTTCAATTATTGCAGGTTTTAATCTATCAATAGGAATAGTTTTAATATTATTATCTATTTCAAGTTTAAAACATTTTTGGTCTTTTTCCACAATTTTGTAAGGTCCTTCATATGGTTGTTGTAATGAATGTTTATTAATGACTCGAACAAATGCAAATTTACAAGTTTGAAGATCTTTTGGAACATAAATTCCAGTATCAGCATCTTTATGATGACTTAAATTTGATCTAACATTTCGAAAATGTTCACGTAAATTACTTAAAATTTCAGTTGATGAGAAATTTTTAGCTGATGGCACAACAAGTTCCCGTGGCAAACGTAAATTCTGACCGAAAACCATTTCCGCTGGTGTAGCCGAAATATCTTCTTTGTAAATAGATCGCAAACCAAGTAATATGACAGGTAACTCGTCATACCAATTATTTGTGTCCTCTCTAGCTATTATAGTAGTCTTTAATTGTCTATGAAACCTTTCAACCATACCATTTCCTTGAGGGTGATATGCGGATGTTGTAATTTGGTGACTACCAGGTAATTTAGTTAACTCTGAAAACAATTTCGATGTAAATTGGCTACCTTGATCAGTTGTTATCTTTAACGGAACTCCAAACCGAGAAATATATTCTCTAAAAAACTTATTTGCAATTGTAGATGCTGAAATATCTTTTAATGCATATGCCTCAGGCCAACGGGTAAATCTTTCAATAATCGTTAAAATATAGCGATGTCCTTTTGAAATAGGTAATGGTCCAACTATGTCTAAATGAATGTGTTCAAATCTATTCTTGGGAATTTGAATTTTGACAATAGGGGATTTTGTATGACGATAAACTTTAGACTTTTGACAATTAAGACACTCTTTTGACCAAATATTAATATCCTTATTCATATTAGGCCAATAATATTTTTTAACTATGAGCCGTCGTGTAGCTCTTGTACCCGGATGTGCTATTCCATGTAAAATATCAAATACTGTCTTTCGCAAATTACTCGGTACAAATGGCCTAGGAGTTTCTCTTGAAATTTCACACCAAATATTAAAATTTAAAATGGGAATATTAATTAACTTTAAATTTAGATATTGAGAATCAGATACAAGTTGATTTAAGTCATCATTTTTTTGTTGTTCAGTTTGTAAAATTTTAAAATTCAGTTCTGTATTATATATTGTATTATAGATAGCGTATCTGCTACAACATTGGATTCTCCTTTAATGTATTGTATGTCATCAGTAAATTGTGCTATAAATTCCAAGTGTCTCGTTTGTCTAGGACTTCGTTCTGTTTTTGAATTTAAAGCAGTAGTCAAAGGTTTATGGTCCGTATAAACTGTAAATTGTCGTCCTTCCAAAAGATATCTAAAATGTTTTATATTTAAATAAATCGCCAATAATTCCCTATCAAAAGCACTATACTTAATTTCAGTTGGAGAAAGTTTTTTAGAAAAGAATGCAATGGGCTCAATTTTATTATTGTAATTTTGTTGTATAACGCCCCCAATCGCTGTGTTAGATGCATCTACTGTTAAAGATAATTTAGCATCTTTGTTAAAATGATTTAACAATATCGTAGATGCAAATTTATCTTTAATGCATTCAAAAGTTTCATTCGAATTCTCATCCCATACCAAAGTTTTGTCACGTTTCTTATTTACTTTGTTAATTAGATAATAAATTTTGTTTGTAAATTCTGCTAGTTTTGGAATGTATCTATGATAATAATTTACCATACCAATAAATTTCTGTGCCTGCTTAACTGATTTTGGACGTTCGAAATTGCGAATAGCTGATACCTTTTCATCGGAAGGTCGAATACCTGTTCCAGAAATGTTATGTCCTAAAAAAGCGATACTAGGTACACCAAAAGTACATTTACTTGGTTTAATGTTTAAACCGTACTCTGTAAGGCGTTGAAAAAGGATACGTAAATCTTTTAAATGTTGTTCTTCGTCTGTACTTGCAATAACTAAGTCGTCGATGTAAGCATATACAAAATCTAAGTCACCTACTACCTCATTTATGAATCGTTGAAAGGTTTGTGCAGAATTTCTAAGTCCGAAAGGCATTCTCATGAATTCAAACATACCGAAAGGAGTTGTAATAGCAGTTTTGTAAATATCTTCTTCAGCCATAGGAATTTGGTGATATGCCCTAACTAAATCTAATTCTGAAAATATATTTTTATTATGAAGGTTCATATTAAAATCTTGAATGTGAGGTAAGGGATAACGATCGGGAACAGTTACAATATTCAATCTTCTAAAATCACCACATGGACGCCAATCATTCAACTCTTTTTTAGGTACAAGGTGAAGTGGTGATGCTACTAAAGAATTTTAAGGCCGATAAATGCCTGTTTTAACTAAGAAATCAAACTCCGTTTTCGCGACTTTGTATTTTACCGGATCTAAGCGCCTGGGCTTAGAAAATGGAAGACTACCTTCTGTTACAAGTCGATGTACTGTTGTATGTTTAACAGGTTTAGTATAATCTGGCTCTGAAATAAGTGACGGAAACTCTTTTGATAATTTTGTAAATTTATTTTCAATCACAAATAATTTGGGTAATGGAATATAACAAAATTAAGATACTGTATTAACTGAGAGATTGGTTAATGGATCTACTAAACGTTTATGTTTAATGTCTATAAGAAGACCATATTTACAAAGAAAATCAGCGCCAATTATTGGCTTGGCTATATCCGCAATCAAAAATGTAAAGGGAAATTCACGTTTAAACCCAAATTTACGTTTAAAAGCCTTTTCCCGTAAGTGGCAATTGTTGAGCCATTAGCTGCAGTGAGAATTATGTCTGAACGTTTCGTATGAGGAAATTTAGACGCGGGTAATACCGAAATTTCTGCTCCACTATCAATTAAAAAATTTTGTTTGTTTTCTCTGTCAAAAATAAATAAGCGACGCGTCGAAAATTCTAAATTTCCATTGTTCGTCGCTGCAACATCGGAAGAATTTTGTTTGCTGAATCTTTGTTTTTTGTTATAAGAACAAGGTTGTTCACAACTTCTAGCATAATTTCCAAATTTGTAGTGAAATATACACGACCAATTTGGATTATTACGCGAGCTAGAACGACGCCTAAAAGAATTTCTAAAATAGTTCCTAGAATTGGAACGCGACCTAGATTGATTCCGATACATTTCTGTTTTAATTTCAGCTAACTCCAGAGAAAGTTTCTGAAAATTTTCACACATTAAAGAAGTGGTTTTAACCAAGTTTTCAACAACAGAATTTTGTGCTTTTGTATCCGAAAAATTATTAACCGAAAATACTTCATTTTTGTTTATCACTTCCCAAATATTATCTGCTAATTTTGTTAATTTGATAATATTATTAGAACTCGAACTAGCCAAAATCATACTCAAATTTTTAGGAAGTTTACGCATCCAAATTTTCTTTAAAATATTTTCACTAAAATTTGATCCGGCTAATATTATTAATGAACGATAAAATTCTGATGGCTTACGATCACCCATCTCAGAATCGTTTAAAATTTTATCAAGTTTCGAATTTTCGCTAAGTGAGTGTCTTTCTATCAACACTTTTTTAAGTTCAGTAAATTTGTTATTAATGGGGGGATTTTGAATAAAATCCAAAATAGTTATTACCACTTCCTGCGGAAGTGCTGTAATGATGTGTTCGTATTTAGTGTTTTCTTGTGTAATTTTTTTAGTACTAAATTGTGTTTCTGCATGAATAAACCATGCTTCCGGGAAATTAGTCCAAAATTGTGGAAGTTTTACGGAAACTGACAAGATTTCATTTTGAGTAATATTTGGAGACGGATTTGTAATTTGTTGTGGGGAAGTGTCATTTGATAAATCTATCAAAGAGTCATTTAAATTATTAGTAAGTGTAGATGTTTGTGTATTATGTTGTGCTGAACGAAACATTTTGAATTAAATAAAAAGAGAGTTCACTAACTAAAGAGTAAAATAAATTAGTAATTCTATAAAAAAGGAGTTTACAATAATAATAAGAATAATATTTTTATATTTTAATATGCATACATAAAAGATGATATTATTATTCAAATACTTGCGAATATTTATTTATTTATGCAATGGCTTTTGATGATGTTGAATTTGTAGTTGATACTGTTGCTGCTGCTTCCAGCTCTTTTTGGTTGATATTTGTTTAATGATTGCTGTTTTTATTGCAGTTTTTCTATACGCTCTGATAAGTGTTTTTGTTTATTTTGTAAACAACTTTTGTTGCGAATTTTTGAACTTTTTTTTTTTAAATTTGCACACAACACAATTTTTAAAATAGGCAGAGATCGCCAATGTAGTTATTGAAACTACGTTTTTATTTTATAACAAAAACTTTTTTTAATACGCCTAAATGTATGCGTCAATATTTTTTTTATTTTTCACAATCAAGAAAATTTTTGAAAATTGAAAATCAATATTGAAACTTAAAATATTGATAATACATTTAAAAATTACAAGGTTCAAAGTAACTAAAATACAAAGTTAAATAAAAATAATAAGAACCCTACAACAAGGTATGTTGCGCTGTACCAGGCAGCAGCCGCGAAGCTGGGACAGGTCTTTCCTGGGGCGATTATTGAGGTCGTCGACTGGATGGACGTATTGTGTATGCCTCGGCCAAGGGCTAGGGCACGGGTTCCAGCGGTTCCGGCAGAACCTATTAGAATTAACTCTCTCGTAAGAGTTTCTTTCAAATTATGTGTTTTATCTACTGACTATATCAAAATTTTTGATGCTTCTCTGTGGCCAACAAATGTGTCTGTTAGACCTTTTAGGTTTTTTCCAAAGCGAGACCAAAATATGCAGGAAACATAGATACAATTGAGACTCTACAAGTTAGTCATAATAAGTGAATTCGTAATATTCATCTTAATCAAAATCTCAAAATTTATTATCAAAATATATCTGGTATGAGAACAAAAGCCAATTATATTTATGCTGCTACATCTCAATGTGATTATGACGTCATCGTGTTGGTAGAGACATGGCTTAATGCTGATTTCTGCAGTGTGGAGTTCTTTAATAGGAGCTTTTATTCTGTTTTTCGAAGAGACAGAGATGGTGTGGCAACGAATACTATGCGTGGGGGAGGTGTTTTGATAGCAGTAAAGTCCATTATATGTGCTGCTGAAGTAACTTTAAGTAATATTGATTCCTGTATTGAACAATTGTGTGTGTCAATTTCGAATGGTGATGATTTGCTTTTCATTTGTGTTTCTTATATTCCTCCTAATAGCTCTGATAATTTGTATTTTGATCATATTGATAATATTTTAAATTAAATCTCCCCAATGATAATGCGCAACTCTGTGTATTGGGTGATTTTAATTTAAATAAAATTGCGTGGTCTACTATTGATGATGAAGATATGCTTACTCCAAGTAATGTGAATAGGTGTAGTGAAATATGCGTAATTTATGGGTTATTTGGTATACAATTAATGCAAATTAATGGTTTTCTAAATGAGTTGAGCAGGATTTTGGATCTTATTTTCATTAGTCCTGATTTAAAATTTCAATTGTATAAGTCTGAGGTTCCTTTATCGGTGACTGATAAACACCACATTCCACTTATCTTGGATCTTGAGCTTTATAAATATCCAAATCTTTGCACTGACTCGATGCTTAAACTCGATTACTCGCGGTGTAATTTTGATCTTGTTAATGATCTAATATTAAGTGAGAATTGGCCAACCCTATTCGCAGATCGGTGTCTAACTGATTGTTTTGACATTTTTAAGAGTAAGATAAGTAGTATATCTTTCGGAAATATTCCACGTTTACCGCCAAGGGTCCATAAACTACCCTGGCATAATCGGAGCTTAAAAAAATTAAAGAATCTTCGCAATAAATTTTCTTAAGCTTTATAAATGTTCTGGTAATTTGCAGCACAGAGTAATGTATGAGAAATACTTGACTGAGTTTAACTGTCTAAATAAATTTTTTTATAAAAATTATTTACTCGGGTTTGAAATGAATATTAAATCTAATCCCAAGGCTTTTTGGAGTTTTGTAAATTCAAAACGTTCTTCGTCAGTTATTCCGCCCGTAGTGTCTTACAATGGCATGAGTGCAAGCACCGCTAATGAAAGGGCAAATCTGTTTGCTGAATTTTTTAAGTCTAATTTTGTTGATAATTGTGTGCAGATTGATACTTCTAGTGCTGGGCAATTAGCTTCTTCGCTTGATTTTGGCTCCCTAGTTTTAACTGAGGATGATATTTTCGCAGCTATAAAAGACCTAAAATGCTCCAAGCAATTAGATGCTCATAATATCTATGCTTTTTTTCTCAAACAGTGCACGTCATCTATAGTGTATCCGCTACTTTTGTTGTTTAATTTGTCTCTTAGGTCAGGTCATTTTTTAGATGAATGGAAAGTGACTTCTGTTACTCCAGTTTTTAGAGTGGGAGTAAGAATCTGGTTTCGAACTATCGTCCTATCTCTAAAATTACTAATAGTGCTAAATTATTTGAAATTATCATTAGCTCTAAATTGTCATTTGCTATCAAGCCCTATATTTCGTATACTCAACATGGTTTTATACCGGGCAGATCTACGGTCACTAATCTAACTGTTTTCTAATTTTTGTTTTTCAGCCTTTGTTGAGGGCTCTCAGGTAGATACAATCTATACTGATTTGTCAAAAGCTTTTGATAGAGTGTCTCACGACTTATTAATTAAAACACTTGAAAATTTTGGCTTTCATTCTACCTTCTTGTCATGGGTAAAATCATATCTAATTGATAGAATTAACTATGTTGTTGTTGATGGCGTAAAATCATTTTCATATAGAGCTGCCTCTGGGGTTCCTCAAGGTAGTATCCTTGGTCCTCTATTTTTTGTTATTTTCATCAACGATTGCTCAGAGTGTTTTTCCTTGTGTGAACATCTACTTTATGCCGATGATTTAAAAATTTTTAAAAAAATAACAAGCTTCTCTGATATTCAAATTATGCAAAATGAAGTTAACAAATTCCAGGAATGGTGTGATCGAAATATGCTTATGATCAATATCGAAAAATGCTGCTCGGTCACCTTCAACAAAATTAGATTGCCACTCATATCTTCGTACTCTATTTCTGGCTCTGTCCTCAGTTCTAGTTACAAAATCAAAGACCTTGGGGTTGTTTTTGACTCGAATTTCACGTTTTTTGATCACTTGATTACATTATAAAAAAAAAATAAATGTAAGGCGCGATAACCTCCGAAGAGATCTAAGGCCGAGCTTCTCTTCCAATTTGCGTCGTGCTCCTCTTGATTTTTCCCTACAAATTGGCCGGACGGGACCTACATGTTTTATACCGACTCCGAACGGCATCTGCAAGGCAGATGAGTTTTCACTGAGAGCTTTTCATGGCAGAAATACAATCGGAGCGCTTGCCAGACAGTGCCGAGGGGCGACCCCGCTTAGAAAAATTTTCTTCTAATTGAAAAATCTTATTTCTAAAATTTTTGATGTTGCTTTGCCCGGGAGTTGAACCCAGGGCATACGGTGTGATAGGCGGAGCACGCTACCATCACACCACGGTGGCCTATACCTAAAGCATATTCCTCTCTAGCTTTCATTAGACGGAATAGTTCTGAATTTAAGGATCCTTATACTAAAAAATTGCTGTTTAGTACATTTGTAAGGTCCAAATTGGAATATGCTTCTATAATCTGGAATCTGTTTTATGATGTGCATTCCAATAGACTTGAACGTATACAAAAAAAGTTTCTAAAATTTGCATTTTCCAGTATTAGGTTTAATATGCCTATTCCATCTTATGTTCTGCGGTGCAGACTGATCAGTCTGCATACTCTTGCCAGTAGGCGATTGATATCTGGCTTAGTTTTTATTCGTGATGTTCTCAATGGGACTATTGATTGTCCGTTTTTATTGCGTTGTATTAAACTCAATGTTCCAGCCAGAAACTTACGACATCATGATATATTTGCTATTGACCTCTGCAAAACCAGGTATGCTCAAAATGAACCAATTATCAGACTGCTATCGGAATTTAATTTGTTATGTAGATAAATAAATTTAGATATATTTGTAAATCGCAATGAATTTAAAGAAAAACTTTATATGTACTATTTTCAATATAATTAATAATCTATGTACGTTTTAGTCTGTATGATTTCTAAACCATAGACTTAATAAATAAATCTAAATAAATCTAAATCTAAATTCTCAGGATTTGCAGCTAATGAACCCGGCTCTCCCGACGCAGAACTGAAGTGTCATTCAGGTCGATGACGCTGTAGGACCCTGAATGAAGAAGATCTCGAGCCCCTTAAACAGAGTAAAGGGCGACTGTTTTACGGCCTCTGCGAGGTTGTAATTCACGTATACCGTGGCGACGCACAGCGAGCATCCGTTTCGGTTGCCTCTTTGAACACGGACATCGAGGCACCCGAAGAGGAAACGGAGCTCTCTGATGCAGAAAGCCTAGTTTCGGTCACGTCAAATTGCACAGGGGCGCTTTGTCACTTTTCTATCGAGGATAACGGCGGGAGGATCACGACGTCACGGTCGTGGAGGCAGGTGAGTCTGAACAAGCTCATGCTGAGGTTACTTCAGATATACCTGCACAAATGTAAGGCAGACTCGGCTGTCCTCATCAGTCGCCTTTTTAAAGGCGACGTCGACGTGGACCTTATCCAAGAACTCTGGGTGAATAACTCACTGATTGGGGGCCATTGGGTTTAAGCTCATCCGAGCTGCAGATGAAGGTAAAGTTAGAACCTGTATTTTGGTAAAGTTTGAGCTAAACATCTTTCTCTTACCTAACTATAACAATGGCGAGGTAAGAGCGACCAGCTTGGAAAACGGAGGCACAAAATTAACGCTAGCCTCCGTTTATATGCCGTACCGTGCAGAGGAACCTCCTCACCAAAAGACGGTAAATGATCTGGCGACCGACCTAAGTAAGGGCCATCTTTTCATTGGGAAGGACGCAAACGCTAAACCCGTTCAGTGGGGAAGTTCCTACATAAACATTCGTGGTGAGACACTTTTCGATTACCTTTTAACAACTAACCTGGTTGTTTGCAATATAGGTAATGAACCAACTTGTAATACTAAAACCGTATTTGAAGCGAAGGCGTTTATGTTTGGGTCAAAAAATTGCGTCTTCTTGAGGAACATTCCTTCTCAGACCATCACTATATTGAAGTAAAGTTAGAGTTTTTCGTTGATCAGCCCATTACGAGACGTTCACCTACATACATTTATGGATACATACGTACGCAAATGCATTAACGAACAGTAAGTAAGGACGGGACTGTCTTCCGCTGTGCTTTCATGAATGAGGCTGAACAATAATCTTATCCCATTCGTAATATTCAAAGATATGAAATATATAGTAAACAGATGTACATACCTAAGCGAATTCCCGTTTTTTGTGTTCTGCATAAATAGCTTTGGCCGTGTCACGTATCCCAACAATATATGACATAAACGTAAGCATTTGGTGAAGTTTGAAGCTTCTAGCTATTAAATGGGGCAGAAATTACGAAAAGTTTCTTATCTGGACAATCGCTTGATGGGTATATATGCTATATATACGGACCATCTCATCCATTTTTTAGACAATATGTACAATATACTAAAGCATATGGTGAAATTTGAAACTTCAATCTGATAAATTGAGGAGGATATGACAAAACTCTTCTTTTGTTGGAAATCGGTTGTATGGAGGATATATGCTATAGTGGTCTGATCCGACCGATTCCGACATATGTCTAACCGGACACCGAAATATACCTGCACACAAATTTTGTCAAGACATCTCAAAAATTTGGCGACTAGTTTGCATACAAACAGACATACAGACAGACAGACAGACGGACATGGCTAAATCAACTCAGCTGATCATCCTGATCTTTTCGGGATACCGATTGGTAGGTCTATCTTTTCCCCATTAATTTTGAGACTCGTGAAAAACTTAATATACCATTCCATTTTCATGAAAGTCGTAAAAAATTATTAAGCTTTTATAATGACCTTCCCATAAAAATTTTCTGATATAGGAGCCTAATAAGCCTATTTAATTAATAACTATAATGGAAAGTTTTAATTAGTTAAACAAACAGAATCATATTGACGCATATATAGGCGAAATGAAATGAACGCGGCTTTGACAAAACATTTTGCTTTACTTTTTCAAAAGCAAATTTCCAAACAATTGTTTGTTTATATATATGTATGTTTGCAAAGTTGAATTGCGTTATCAAATTGATATGTGTTCAATGACTGTATTTTTAGTGAATGAAAACAAAACATGGGAAACATTTAATTAGTTTTATCTGTTTCCAAACTGCTAATAGTTTCTATTGTATACTGCACGAAGTGCACGAAATTCTGAGCAACAACACTGCTCGAACTTAAATGGACTGACATAATACGGGTCAACACAAAATTTGACTTTGACTTCAAAGCATTAAATTGCAATTCTTTAGGTCGTAATTTGACGAAAAAAAAGTATATGGCATGAAAAGTTTGCTTTCCTATTTAGGAAACCACTTGAACAACATTTTTCGAAATATGTGGTGTTAATTTTTATTCGAAAATAAAACAATTCAAATAAAAATTTTTATTAAGTTTTAACAATTTTTGTTGTTATATCGCCCTACTGATTTGTACGATCGCGAGTTTGAATCGAGCTCAAGGCCTAACAATAATTATTTTATTATTATTATTGTTATAATATATTTTTTCATATTTGAAAAAAATTTTAAATTAGAATAGAAGAAAGAAAAAATTTAGACAACTGCCAAAGCTCGTTGTATAGATCCATTTCGGGAACTGCTAAATTCCTTCATCGGCAACGTTTAGGTGCCGCTGCTATAACCATTCAGCCACCAAAGCGGTTTTTTGTTTGTCTTCATTATTCCTACTTCAATTCTGGTTCTTGCCAATTGATATTCACAGCACTGCGACATCTGTTACAGAATAGTTGTGAAAATTGGACTTTGTTTATGGCGATGATGCCATATTGTCATATTTTATTGACACTTTTTCCCCGTGCTCTGGGATGTATTAACAATTTTTGTTGATATATCGGCCTACTGATTTGTAAGATCGCGAGTTTGAATCGAGCTCAAGGCCTAACAATAATTATTTTATCATTATTATTGTTATAATATATTTTTTCTTAATTGAAAAAATTTTTAAATTAGAATAGAAGAAAGAAAAAATTTAGACAACTGCCAAAGCTCGTTGTATAGATCCATTTCGGGAACTGCTAAATTCCTTCATCGGCAACGTTTAGGAGCCGCTGCTATAACCATTCAGCCACCAAAGCGGTTTTTTGTTTGTCTTCATTATTCCTACTTCAATTCTGGTTCTTGCCAATTGATATTCACAGCACTGCGACATCTGTTACAGAATAGTTGTGAAAATTGGACTTTGTTTATGGCGATGATGCCATAGTGTCATATTTTATTGACACTTATTCCCCGTGCTCTGGGATGTATTCAAAATTTTTGTTGTTATATCGGCCTACTGATTTGTAAGATCGCGAGTTTGAATCGAGCTCAACGCCTAACAATAATTATTTTATCATTATTATTGTTATAATATATTTTTTCTTGATTGAAAAAATTTTTTAATTAGAATAGAAGAAAGAAAAAATTTTGACAACTGCCAAAGCTCGTTGTATAGATCCATTTCGGGAACTGCTAAATTCCTTCATCGGCAACGTTTAGGCGCCGCTGCTATAACCATTCGACCACCACAGCGGTTTTTTGTTTGTCTTCATTATTCCTACTTCAATTCTGGTTCTTGCCAATTGATATTCACAGCACTGCGACATCTGTTACAGAATAGTTGTGAAAATTGGACTTTGTTTATGGCGATGATGCCATAGTGTCATATTTTATTGACACTTTTTCCCCATGCTCTGGGATGTATTAACAATTTTTGTTGTTATATCGGCCTACTGATTTGTAAGATCGCGAGTTTGAATCGAGCTCAAGGCCTAACAATAATTATTTTATCATTATTATTGTTATAATATATTTTTTCTTAATTAAAAAAATTTTTAAATTAGAATAGAAGAAAGAAAAAATTTAGACAACTGCCAAAGCTCGTTGCATAGATCCATTTCGGGAACTGCTAAATTCCTTCATCGGCAACGTTTAGGCGCCGCTGCTATAACCATTCAGCCACCACAGAGGTTTCTTGTTGTCTTCATTATTCCTACTTCAATTCTGGTTCTTGCCAATTGATATTCACAGCACTGCGACATCTGTTACAGAATAGTTGTGAAAATTGGACTTTGTTTATGGCGATGATGCCATAGTGTCATATTTTATTGACACTTTTTCCCCGTGCTCTGGGATGAATTAACAATTTTTGTTGTTATATCGGCCTACTGATTTGCAAGATCGCGAGTTTGAATCGAGCTCAAGGCCTAACAATAATTATTTTATCATTATTATTGTTATAATATATTTTTTCTTAATTGAAAAAATTTTTAAATTAGAATAGAAGAAAGAAAAAATTTAGACAACTGCCAAAGCTCGTTGTATAGATCCATTTCGGGAACTGCTAAATTCCTTCATCGGCAACGTTTAGGCGCCTCTGCTATAACCATTCAGCCACCAAAGCGGTTTTTTGTTTGTCTTCATTATTCCTACTTCAATTCTGGTTCTTGCCAATTGATATTCACAGCACTGCGACATCTGTTACAGAATAGTTGTGAAAATTGGACTTTGTTTATGGCGATGATGCCATAGTGTCATATTTTATTGACACTTATTCCCCGTGCTCTGGGATGTATTCACAATTTTTGTTGTTATATCGGCCTACTGATTTGTAAGATCGCGAGTTTGAATCGAGCTCAAGGCCTAACAATAATTATTGTATCATTATTATTGTTATAATATATTTTTTCTTAATTGAAAAAATTTTTAAATTTTAGGCCGATATAACAACAAAAATTTTGAATAAATCCCAGAGCACGGGGAATAAGTGTCAATAAAATATGACACTATGGCATCATCGCCATAAACAAAGTCCAATTTTCACAACTATTCTGTAACAGATGTCGCAGTGCTGTGAATATCAATTGGCAAGAACCAGAATTGAAGTAGGAATAATGAAGACAAAAAAAAACCGCTGTGGTGGCTGAATGGTTATAGCAGCGGCGCCTAAACTTTGCCGATGAAGGAATTTAGCAGTTCCCGAAATGGATCTATACAACGAGCTTTGGCAGTTGTCTAAATTTTTTCTTTCTTCTATTCTAATTTAACAATTTTTTCAATTAAGAAAAAATATATTATAACAATAATAATGATAAAATAATTATTATTAGGCCTTGAGCTCGATTCAACCTCGCGATCTTACAAATCAGTAGGCCGATATATCAACAAAAATTGTTAATACATCCCAGAGCACGGGGAAAAAGTGTCAATAAAATATGACAATATGGCATCATCGCCATAAACAAAGTCCAATTTTCACAACTATTCTGTAACAGATGTCGCAGTGCTGTGAATATCAATTGGCAAGAACCAGAATTGAAGTAGGAATAATGAAGACAAACAAAAAACCGTGTTGTGGCTGAATGGTTATAGCAGCGGCGCCTAAACGTTGCCGATGAAGGAATTTAGCAGTTCCCGAAATGGATCTATACAACGAGCTTTGGCAGTTGTCTAAATTTTTTCTTTCTTCTATTCTAATTTAAAAATTTTTTCAATTAAGAAAAAATATATTATAACAATAACAATAATAAAATAATTATTGTTAGGCCTTGAGCTCGATTCAAACTCGCGATCTTACAAATCAGTAGGCCGATATAACAACAAAAATTGTTAATACATCCCAGAGCACGGGGAAAAAGTGTCAATAAAATATGACACTGTAGCATCATCGCCATAAACAAAGTCCAATTTTCACAACTATTCTGTAACAGATGTCGCAGTGCTGTGAATATCAATTGGCAAGGACCAGAATTGAAGTAGGAATAATGAAGACAAACAAAAAACCGTTGTGGTGGCTGAATGGTTATAGCAGCGGCGCCTAAACGTTGCCGATGAAGGAATTTAGCAGTTCCCGAAATGGATCTATACAACGAGCTTTGGCAGTTGTCTAAATTTTTTCTTTCTTCTATTCTAATTTAAAAATTTTTTCAATTAAGAAAAAATATATTATAACAATAACAATGATAAAATAATTATTGTTAGGTCTTGAGCTCGATTCAAACTCGCGATCTTACAAATCAGTAGGCCGATATAACAACAAAAATTGTTAATACATCCAAGAGCACGGGGAAAAAGTGTCAATAAAATATGAAACTATGGCATCATCGCCATAAACAAAGTCCAATTTTCACAACTATTCTGTAACAGATGTCGCAGTGCTGTGAATATCAATTGGCAAGGACCAGAATTGAAGTAGGAATAATGAAGACAAACAAAAAACCGTTGTGGTGGCTGAATGGTTATAGCAGCGGCGCCTAAACGTTGCCGATGAAGGAATTTAGCAGTTCCCGAAATGGATCTATACAACGAGCTTTGGCAGTTGTCTAAATTTTTTCTCTCTTCTATTCTAATTTAAAAATTTTTTCAATTAAGAAAAAATATATTATAACAATAACAATGATAAAATAATTATTGTTAGGTCTTGAGCTCGATTCAAACTCGCGATCTTACAAATCAGTAGGCCGATATAACAACAAAAATTGTTAATACATCCAAGAGCACGGGGAAAAAGTGTCAATAAAATATGAAACTATGGCATCATCGCCATAAACAAAGTCCAATTTTCACAACTATTCTGTAACAGATGTCGCAGTGCTGTGAATATCAATTGGCAAGGACCAGAATTGAAGTAGGAATAATGAAGACAAACAAAAAACCGTTGTGGTGGCTGAATGGTTATAGCAGCGGCGCCTAAACGTTGCCGATGAAGGAATTTAGCAGTTCCCGAAATGGATCTATACAACGAGCTTTGGCAGTTGTCTAAATTTTTTCTTTCTTCTATTCTAATTTAAAAATTTTTTTAATTAAGAAAAAATATATTATAACAATAACAATGATAAAATAATTATTGTTAGGTCTTGAGCTCGATTCAAACTCGCGATCTTACAAATCAGTAGGCCGATATAACAACAAAAATTGTTAATACATCCCAGAGCACGGGGAAAAAGTGTCAATAAAATATGACACTGTAGCATCATCGCCATAAACAAAGTCCAATTTTCACAACTATTCTGTAACAGATGTCGCAGTGCTGTGAATATCAATTGGCAAGGACCAGAATTGAAGTAGGAATAATGAAGACAAACAAAAAACCGTTGTGGTGGTTGAATGGTTATAGCAGCGGCGCCTAAACGTTGCCGATAAAGGAATTTAGCAGTTCCCGAAATGGATCTATACAACGAGCTTTGGCAGTTGTCTAAATTTTTTCTTTCTTCTATTCTAATTTAAAAATTTTTTCAATTAAGAAAAAATATATTATAACAATAACAATGATAAAATAATTATTGTTAGGTCTTGAGCTCGATTCAAACTCGCGATCTTACAAATCATTAGGCCGATATAACAACAAAAATTGTTAATACATCCAAGAGCACGGGGAAAAAGTGTCAATAAAATATGAAACTATGGCATCATCGCCATAAACAAAGTCCAATTTTCACAACTATTCTGTAAAAGATGTCGCAGTGCTGTGAATATCAATTGTCAAGAACCAGAATTGAAGTAGGAATAATGAAGACAAACAAAAAACCGCTGTGGTGGCTGAATGGTTATAGCAGCGGCGCCTAAACGTTGCCGATGTAGGAATTTAGCAGTTCCCGAAATGGATATATACAACGAGCTTTGGCAGTTGTCTAAATTTTTTCTTTCTTCTATTCTAATTTAAAAATTTGTTCAATTAAGAAAAAATATATTATAACAATAATAATGATAAAATAATTATTGTTAGGCCTCGAGCTCGATTCAAACTCGCGATCTTACAAATCAGTAGGCCGATATAACAACAAAAATTGTTAATACATCACAGAGCACGAGGAAAAAGTGTCAATAAAATATGACACTATGGCATCATCACGATAAACAAAGTCCAATTTTCACAATTATTATGTAACAGATGTCGCAGTGCTGTGAATATCAATTGGCAAGGACCAGAATTGAAGTAGGAATAATGAAGACAAACAAAAAACCGTTGTGGTGGCTGAATGGTTATAGCAGCGGCGCCTAAACGTTGCCGATGTAGGAATTTAGCAGTTCCCGAAATGGATATATACAACGAGCTTTGGCAGTTGTCTAAATTTTTTCTTTCTTCTATTCTAATTTAAAAATTTGTTCAATTAAGAAAAAATATATTATAACAATAATAATGATAAAATAATTATTGTTAGGTCTTGAGCTCGATTCAAACTCGCGATCTTACAAATCAGTAGGCCGATATAACAACAAAAATTGTTAATACATCCCAGAGCACGGGGAAAAAGTGTCAATAAAATATGACACTGTAGCATCATCGCCATAAACAAAGTCCAATTTTCACAACTATTCTGTAACAGATGTCGCAGTGCTGTGAATATCAATTGGCAAGGACCAGAATTGAAGTAGGAATAATGAAGACAAACAAAAAACCGTTGTGGTGGCTGAATGGTTATAGCAGCGGCGCCTAAACGTTGCCGATGAAGGAATTTAGCAGTTCCCGAAATGGATCTATACAACGAGCTTTGGCAGTTGTCTAAATTTTTTCTTTCTTCTATTCTAATTTAAAAATTTTTTTAATTAAGAAAAAATATATTATAACAATAACAATGATAAAATAATTATTGTGAGGCCTTGAGCTCGATTCAAACTCGCGATCTTACAAATCAGTAGGCCGATATAACAACAAAAATTGTTAATACATCCCAGAGCACGGGGAAAAAGTGTCAATAAAATATAACACTATGGCATCATCGCCATAAACAAAGTCCAATTTTCACAACTATTCTGTAACAGATGTCGCAGTGCTGTGAATATCAATTGGCAAGAACCAGAATTGAAGTAGGAATAATGAAGACAAACAAAAAACCGCTGTGGTGGCTGAATGGTTATAGCAGCGGCGCCTAAACGTTGCCGATGAAGGAATTTAGCAGTTCCCGAAATGGATCTATACAACGAGCTTTGGCAGTTGTCTAAATTTTTTCTTTCTTCTATTCTAATTTAAAAAAATTTTTCAATTAAGAATAAAATTTGCATTTTCCAGTATTAGGTTTAATATGCCTATTCCATCTTATGTTCTGCGGTGCAGACTGATCAGTCTGCATACTCTTGCCAGTAGGCGATTGATATCTGGCTTAGTTTTTATTCGTGATGTTCTCAATGGGACTATTGATTGTCCGTTTTTATTGCGTTGTATTAAACTCAATGTTCCAGCCAGAAACTTACGACATCATGATTTATTTGCTATTGAACCAGAATTGAAGTAGGAATAATGAAGACAAACAAAAAACCGCTGTGGTGGCTGAATGGTTATAGCAGCGGCGCCTAAACTTTGCCGATGAAGGAACTTAGCAGTTCCCGAAATGGATCTATACAACGAGCTTTGGCAGTTGTCTAAATTTTTTCTTTCTTCTATTCTAATTTAAAAATTTTTTCAATTAAGAAAAAATATATTATAACAATAATAATGATAAAATAATTATTGTTAGGCCTTGAGCTCGATTCAACCTCGCGATCTTACAAATCAATAGGCCGATATAACAACAAAAATTGTTAATACATCCCAGAGCACGGGGAAAAAGTGTCAATAAAATATGACACTATGGCATCATCGCCATAAACAAGGTCCAATTTTCACAACTATTCTGTAACAGATGTCGCAGTGCTGTGAATATCAATTGGCAAGAACCAGAATTGAAGTAGGAATAATGAAGACAAACAAAAAACCGCTGTGGTGGCTGAATGGTTATAGCAACGGCGCCTAAACGTTGCCGATGAAGGAATTTAGCAGTTCCCGAAATGGATCTATACAACGAGCTTTGGCAGTTGTCTAAAAATTTTTTCTTTCTTCTATTCTAATTTAAAAATTTTTCAATTAAGAAAAAATATATTATAACAATAATAATGATAAAATAATTATTGTTAGGCCTTGAGCTCGATTCAAACTCGCGATCTTACAAATCAGTAGACCGATATAACAACAAAAATTGTTTATACATCCCAGAGCACGGGGAAAAAGTGTCAATCAAATATGACACTATGGCATCATCGCCATAAACAAAGTAATTTTCACAACTATTCTGTAACAGATGTCGCAGTGCTGTGAATATCAATTGGCAAGAACCAGAATTGAAGTAGGAATAATGAAGACAAACAAAAAACCGCTGTGGTGGCTGAATGGTTATAGCAGCGGCGCCTAAACGTTGCCGATGAAGGAATTTAGCAGTTCCCGAAATGGATCTATACAACGAGCTTTGGCAGTTGTCTAAATTTTTTCTTTCTTCTATTCTAATTTAAAAATTTTTTCAATTAAGAAAAAATATATTATAACAATAATAATGATAAAATAATTATTGTTAGGCCTTGAGCTCGATTCAAACTCGCGATCTTACAAATCAGTAGGCCGATATAATAACAAAAATTGTTAATACATCCCAGAGAACGGGGAAAAAGTGTTAATAAAATATGACACTATGGCATCATCGCCATAAACAAAGTCCAATTTTCACAACTATTCTGTAACAGATGTCGCAGTGCTGTGAATATCAATTGGCAAGAACCAGAATTGAAGTAGGAATAATGAAGACAAACAAAAAACGCTGTGGTGGCTGAATGGTTATAGCAGCGGCGCCTAAACGTTGCCGATGAAGGAATTTAGCAGTTCCCGAAATGGATCTATACATCGAGCTTTGGCAGTTGTCTAAATTGTTTCTTTCTTTTATTCTAATTTAAAAATTTTGTCAATTAAGAAAAAATATATTATAACAATAATAATGATAAAATAATTATTGTTAGGCCTTGAGCTCGATTCACACTCGCGATCTTACAAATCAGTAGGCCGATATAACAACAAAAAGTGTTAATACATCCCAGAGCACGGGGAAAAAGTGTCAATAAAATAAGACACAATGGCATCATCGCCATAAACAAAGTCCAATTTTCACAACTATTCTGTAACAGATGTCGCAGTGCTGTGAATATCAATTGGCAAGAACCAGAATTGAAGTAGGAATAATGAAGACAAACAAAAAACCTCTGTGGTAGCTGAATGGTTATAGCAGCGGCGCCTAAACGTTGCCGATGAAGGAATTTAGCAGTTCCCGAAATGGATCTATACAACGAGCTTTGGCAGTTGTCTAAATTTTTTCTTTCTTCTATTCTAATTTAAAAATTTTTTCAATTAAGAAAAAATATATTATAACAATAATAATGATAAAATAATTATTGTTAGGCCTTGAGCTCGATTCAAACTCGCGATCTTACAAATCAATAGGCCGATATAACAACAAAAATTGTTAATACATCCCAGAGCACGGGGAAAAAGTGTCAATAAAATATGACACTATGGCATCATCGCCATAAACAAGGTCCAATTTTCACAACTATTCTGTAACAGATGTCGCAGTGCTGTGAATATCAATTGGCAAGAACAAGAATTGAAGTAGGAATAATGAAGACAAACAAAAAACCGCTGTGGTGGCTGAATGGTTATAGCAGCGGCGCCTAAACGTTGCCGATGAAGGAATTTAGCAGTTCCCGAAATGGATCTATACAACGAGCTTTGGCAGTTGTCTAAAAATTTTTTCTTTCTTCTACTCTAATTTAAAAATTTTTTCAATTAAGAAAAAATATATTATAACAATAATAATGATAAAATAATTATTGTTAGGCCTTGAGCTCGATTCAAACTCGCGATCTTACAAATCAGTAGACCGATATAACAACAAAAATTGTTTATACATCCCAGAGCACGGGGAAAAAGTGTAAATAAAATATGACACTATGGCATCATCGCCATAAACAAAGTCCAATTTTCACAACTATTCTGTAACAGATGTCCCAGTGCTGTGAATATCAATTGGCAAGAACCAGAATTGAAGTAGGAATAATGAAGACAAACAAAAAACCGCTGTGGTGGCTGAATGGTTATAGCAGCGGCGCCTAAACTTTGCCGATGAAGGAATTTAGCAGTTCCCGAAATGGATCTATACAACGAGCTTTGGCAGTTGTCTAAATTTTTTCTTTCTTCTATTCTAATTTAAAAATTTTTTCAAATAAGAAAAAATATATTATAACAATAATAATGATAAAATAATTATTGTTAGGCCTTGAGCTCGATTCATACTCGCGATCTTACAAATCAATAGGCCGATATAATAACAAAAATTGTTAATACATCCCAGAGAACGGGGAAAAAGTGTTAATAAAATATGACACTATGGCATCATCGCCATAAACAAAGTCCAATTTTCACAACTATTCTGTAACATATGTCGCAGTGCTGTGAATATCAATTGGCAAGAACCAGAATTGAAGTAGGAATAATGAAGAAAAACAAAAAACGCTGTGGTGGCTGAATGGTTATAGCAGCGGCGCCTAAACGTTGCCGATGAAGGAATTTAGCAGTTCCCGAAATGGATCTATACATCGAGCTTTGGCAGTTGTCTAAATTTTTTCTTTCTTCTATTCTAATTTAAAAATTTTGTCAATTAAGAAAAAATATATTATAACAATAATAACGATAAAATAATTATTGTTAGGCCTTGAGCTCGATTCAAACTCGCGATCTTACAAATCAGTAGGCCGATATAACAACAAAAAGTGTTAATACATCCCAGAGCACGGGGAAAATGTGTCAATAAAATATGACACAATGGCATCATCGCCATAAACAAAGTCCAATTTTCACAACTATTCTGTAACAGATGTCGCAGTGCTGTGAATATCAATTGGCAAGAACCAGAATTGAAGTAGGAATAATGAAGACAAAAAAAAAACTCTGTGGTGGCTGAATGGTTATAGCAGCGGCGCCTAAACGTTGCCGATGAAGGAATTTAGCAGTTCCCGAAATGGATCTATACAACGAGCTTTGGCAGTTGTCTAAATTTTTTCTTTCTTCTATTCTAATTTAAAAATTTTTTCAATTAAGAAAAAATATATTATAACAATAATAATGATAAAATAATTATTGTTAGGCCTTGAGCTCGACTCAAACTCGCGATCTTACAAATCAGTAGACCGATATAACAACAAAAATTGTTTATACATCCCAGAGCACGGGGAAAAAGTGGCAATAAAATATGACACTATGGCATCATCGCCATAAACAAAGTAATTTTCACAACTATTCTGTAACAGATGTCGCAGTGCTGTGAATATCAATTGGCAAGAACCAGAATTGAAGTAGGAATAATGAAGACAAAAAAAAAAACTCTGTGGTGGCTGAATAGTTATAGCAGCGGCGCCTAAACGTTGCCGATGAAGGAATTTAGCAGTTCCCGAAATGGATCTATACAACGAGCTTTGGCAGTTGTCTAAATTTTTTCTTTCTTCTATTCTAATTTAAAAATTTTTTCAATTAAGAAAAAATATATTATAACAATAATAATGATAAAATAATTATTGTTAGGCCTTGAGCTCGATTCAAACTCGCGATTTTATTAAGTTTTGATATCGAAATAACTTACAAAAAAGTGGAAAATGATTTAAAGATGTACACTTTTACTTTGATGTTCATAGGTACTCTCCCTCAATAAACCCCAAATATCGTCTGCCATCATGTATTCATTATATTGGCCTTGATAATATTGTACGAAGCTCATAATATCCTGATGAAAACGTTCTCTTTGGTCTCCTGAAAATGCTCGCATATTGTTTTTGAATTTATCTAAATGAGAGTGCAGCATATGTACTTTCAATAACATCCTGCAGCCCATTTCCTTGAAATTTTTTGACATATTTTCAACTCGCTTTTTGTAGTTTTCAGCTTTGTTCTTTCCTAAAAAATCAGAATCAACTGCTTTAAAACAGCTCCAACTCGATTTTTGAGCACGATGTTGTACATTTTTCATCGGCGAAAATCTGTCTGATTTGTAGACCAACAAAAACACCAGATTTAGTTTTTGCTTCCGATAACTTTGGAAAAAATTTTCTCAATTACTCGAATGCTTTTGAAGTTTGATCGAATTGTTTTCCAAACAGTTTCATCAACACTAATTAATTGTGCAGACGCGGCATTAACACTTTTTCCGCTTCAATAATTGCCTCAAATTTTACGTGTTCTTTCCCGACACAAAATTCTGTTCATACAGGCCACGACCGTTGAGTATAATGCTTAGCATCCGCTCTACAGTCCCAAAAGCACAAATAACATGGATACTTTGTATATTCGCTTTGAAGGCGCATCAAAATTCCGACCATTTTAAAATCTCCAATCAGCTGCCAGTTGAGCTCGTGATATTCTACAGATTCAAGAAAAATTTTTACACTTTCATAATTTTCTTTAAGATGTACTAAGTGAGCAATTGTAAGAGATGGAAATTTATTTCCGTTATGTAATAAAACACCTTTTAAGATTTTTGTTGAGCTGTCAAGGAATAAACTTCATTCGCTAGAAACACAAAGTATGCCAATTCGAGCATACCTTGTATGTCATTACAAAAACAAAGTCCATCTTCTTTTGTGAAAAATGCAGAGAATGTTTCATGCCTAGTTCGCCGATCCGTGGCATTAATATTATAAAGCAAATTGCATTGTTTTAAGCGAGAGCCTAAAAGCTCTACTTTTTGGTAAATTTAAATCTTTAATCAAATCATTAAAATCTTCAGTAGTCATGAAATTATCTTTTGGTTGTTCTGGTGTCTGTAAAAAGGAGCCATTGCTTTTATAAGAACTAAGAGATTACCCAATTCTCGGCTATAATTTTGTCGGTGGTTCTGGTACTGGTCATGTCAGATCGTATGCAACTGGAGCAGAAGAAGATTCAAGAACAGGATATTCGATAGTTTTTGCATTTTTACCTCTACGTCTTTTACGCGGATTAACAATGCAAAAGTAGCAGTATTTTATATACGTATACGTTAGATCTCATTGTTTAACCCATTTGTTTTGGTTACTCGACGGCTCCGTTCTCGTGTAGCCTACATATTGCGTTTTTTTTTAATTTGCTTACCGGGCTAAAGGTTAGCATGCTTAAAATACGTGAGTCGTTTTGTTCAACAAATTTGAGTAGATAACTCAGCAGTTGTTTGCATCAGAGCGACAATTTTTGAGATAGTTATTAAAACTGTTTGAAGGTTGTCAAACGTTGTTTCTCGTTGTATATCCTTTAATTCTAGAGTTAAATTGATAAATAACGTGTACGAATTTGTTTAACGCATTTGTTTTGGTTACTCGACGTCTCCGTTCTCGTGTAGCCTACATATTGCGTTTTTTTTTAATTTGCTTACCGGGCTAAAGGTTAGCATGTTTAAAATACGTAAGTCGTTTTGTTCAACAAATTTGAGTAGATAACTCAGCAGTTGTTTGCATCAGAGCGACAATTTTTGAGATAGTTATTAAAACTGTTTAAAGGTTGTCAAACGTTGTTTCTCGTTGTATATCCTTTAATTCTAGAGTTAAATTGATAAATAACGTGTACGAATTTGTTTAACGCATTTGTTTTGGTTACTCGACGTCTCCGTTCTCGTGTAGCCTACATATTGCGTTTTTTTTTTAATTTGTTTACCGGGCTAAAGGTTAGCATGGCATCATCGCCATAAACAAAGTCCAATTTTCACAACTATTCTGTAACATATGTCGCAGTGCTGTGAATATCAATTGGCAAGAACCAGAATTGAAGTAGGAATAATGAAGAAAAACAAAAAACGCTGTGGTGGCTGAATGGTTATAGCAGCGGCGCCTAAACGTTGCCGATGAAGGAATTTAGCAGTTCCCGAAATGGATCTATACATCGAGCTTTGGCAGTTGTCTAAATTTTTTCTTTCTTCTATTCTAATTTAAAAATTTTGTCAATTAAGAAAAAATATATTATAACAATAATAACGATAAAATAATTATTGTTAGGCCTTGAGCTCGATTCAAACTCGCGATCTTACAAATCCCAGAGCACGGGGAAAATGTGTCAATAAAATATGACACAATGGCATCATCGCCATAAACAAAGTCCAATTTTCACAACTATTCTGTAACAGATGTCGCAGTGCTGTGAATATCAATTGGCAAGAACCAGAATTGAAGTAGGAATAATGAAGACAAACAAAAAACTCTGTGGTGGCTGAATGGTTATAGCAGCGGCGCCTAAACGTTGCCGATGAAGGAATTTAGCAGTTCCCGAAATGGATCTATACAACGAGCTTTGGCAGTTGTCTAAATTTTTTCTTTCTTCTATTCTAATTTAAAAAATTTTTCAATTAAGAAAAAATATATTATAACAATAATAATGATAAAATAATTATTGTTAGGCCTTGAGCTCGACTCAAACTCGCGATCTTACAAATCAGTAGACCGATATAACAACAAAAATTGTTTATACATCCCAGAGCACGGGGAAAAAGTGGCAATAAAATATGACACTATGGCATCATCGCCATAAACAAAGTAATTTTCACAACTATTCTGTAACAGATGTCGCAGTGCTGTGAATATCAATTGGCAAGAACCAGAATTGAAGTAGGAATAATGAAGACAAACAAAAAACCGCTGTGGTGGCTGAATGGTTATAGCAGCGGCGCCTAAACGTTGCCGATGAAGGAATTTAGCAGTTCCCGAAATGGATCTATACAACGAGCTTTGGCAGTTGTCTAAATTTTTTCTTTCTTCTATTCTAATTTAAAAATTTTTTCAATTAAGAAAAAATATATTATAACAATAATAATGATAAAATAATTATTGTTAGGCCTTGAGCTCGATTCAAACTCGCGATTTTATTAAGTTTTGATATCGAAATAACTTACAAAAAAGTGGAAAATGATTTAAAGATGTACACTTTTACTTTGATGTTCATAGGTACTCTCCCTCAATAAACCCCAAATATCGTCTGCCATCATGTATTCATTATATTGGCCTTGATAATATTGTACGAAGCTCATAATATCCTGATGAAAACGTTCTCTTTGGTCTCCTGAAAATGCTCGCATATTGTTTTTGAATTTATCTAAATGAGAGTGCAGCATATGTACTTTCAATAACATCCTGCAGCCCATTTCCTTGAAATTTTTTGACATATTTTCAACTCGCTTTTTGTAGTTTTCAGCTTTGTTCTTTCCTAAAAAATCAGAATCGACTGCTTTAAAACAGCTCCAACTCGATTTTTGAGCACGATGTTGTACATTTTTCATCGGCGAAAATCTGTCTGATTTGTAGACCAACAAAAACACCAGATTTAGTTTTTGCTTCCGATAACTTTGGAAAAAATTTTCTCAATTACTCGAATGCTTTTGAAGTTTGATCGAATTGTTTTCCAAACAGTTTCATCAACACTAATTAATTGTGCAGATGCGGCATTAACACTTTTTCCGCTTCAATAATTGCCTCAAATTTTACGTGTTCTTTCCCGACACAAAATTCTGTTCATACAGGCCACGACCGTTGAGTATAATGCTTAGCATCCGCTCTACAGTCCCAAAAGCACAAATAACATGGATACTTTGTATATTCGCTTTGAAGGCGCATCAAAATTCCGACCATTTTAAAATCTCCAATCAGCTGCCAGTTGAGCTCGTGATATTCTACAGATTCAAGAAAAATTTTTACACTTTCATAATTTTCTTTAAGATGTACTAAGTGAGCAATTGTAAGAGATGGAAATTTATTTCCGTTATGTAATAAAACACCTTTTAAGATTTTTGTTGAGCTGTCAAGGAATAAACTTCATTCGCTAGAAACACAAAGTATGCCAATTCGAGCATACCTTGTATGTCATTACAAAAACAAAGTCCATCTTCTTTTGTGAAAAATGCAGAGAATGTTTCATGCCTAGTTCGCCGATCCGTGGCATTAATATTATAAAGCAAATTGCATTGTTTTAAGCGAGAGCCTAAAAGCTCTACTTTTTGGTAAATTTAAATCTTTAATCAAATCATTAAAATCTTCAGTAGTCATGAAATTATCTTTTGGTTGTTCTGGTGTCTGTAAAAAGGAGCCATTGCTTTTATAAGAACTAAGAGATTACCCAATTCTCGGCTATAATTTTGTCGGTGGTTCTGGTACTGGTCATGTCAGATCGTATGCAACTGGAGCAGAAGAAGATTCAAGAACAGGATATTCGATAGTTTTTGCATTTTTACCTCTACGTCTTTTACGCGGATTAACAATGCAAAAGTAGCAGTATTTTATATACGTATACGTTAGATCTCATGTATAGGCTTAAAAAATATGAATTCTACTTATTCCTGAAGGAGGTACTTCGGTTTTTTTTTTATCAATTTATCTATGATTAATATTACAGGAATGCGATTCTGTGGCTTTTCCTAATGTTCACATGTTGTTGAAAATCTTGTGTACGCTTCCAGTAAAAACGGCAAAGAACGAGAGATCTTTTTCAACTTTAGGCTGATTAAAAACTATTTGAGAAATACGATGAGTGAAAATCGATTGAATGGCTGTGCATCACTAAGCATCCACCGTGATCAAATTGTTACCGTTGATGAAGTTTTAGATGAAATGGCAAAGAAAAGCCGACGCATGTGCTTGAGTTTTTAATGTAACCTTTTTCATATCATATTCTAAATACACGTACTTTAATGTTAAAGCTAAAGACAACATTTTTTTTATTTATTTAACTGAAAAAAAAATATATTTTTTTTTTTTTTTTTGAACCAAGGAATCAAGGGATTTATGCTATCCTGAAAAAATAACCGTAACGGAAACCTATGCTAAAATTGAATTGCAATCCCTAATTGATCACAGCTTACGAAGATTGTGTCTTGCACAAGAAGAGGTATTGCTTTCTATTCCCGAGGTTAAAGACCTAAATGCAATTTTAAAATGGGGATGTGATGGAGCTGAGCATAGCTGTTACAAAAAATAATTTTGGGAAGAAAACAAATCGGACACTAGTATGTTTTTTCATTTCATTAGTACTCCTTCAAATTTATACAATGGTTGACAAACGAAAGGTTATAGTTTGGAGTAATGCTGCTCCATCTACCACGAGATACTGCCGCCCGATAAAAATTGTTTTTACAAAGGAAACACCAGATGTCATTTCAAAGGAGGTGCAATCTGTCAAAGACCAAATTTCCAGTCTTCGTCCTACAACAATTCAAACAGATAACCTAAACTTACTGGTGAAATCAACGTTTGTGTTGTGCATGATTGATGGTAAAGTTTGCAACGCTCTGTCGGCATATACATCATCGCAAAAGATATGAACAATATTCGAGCTCTGTCAGAGCGAAATGTTGAAAAAAGAATGCTTTCTTTCGGAATTTCCCCTTTACATCTTGGATACGATGCATGGAATGTATGCTACACATCGCTTATCGAATGGAAATGAAACCCTGGTGTGTGCTGGGAGAAGAAAATAAGGAAAAGATGAAAAAGAAGAAAGAACATATCCAAAATAGATTCTGGAAAGAAGTTGGTCTTTTGATTGATATGCCAAAGCAAAAAACAGGCAACACAAATGATGGCAATACTGCGAGAAGATTCGTTGGAGATCCTGAAATAACATCAGACATAACCGGCATAAACATCAATCTTTTGAAAAGGTTTCATACAATACTTTCATACATAGGATGAGGGTTTCAAATAAATTCTGAAGCTTTTGACAACTATGTCACAGAGACAAGGGTACTATATTTATCGGAATATGCTTGGTACAGTATGCTAGTGAGCGTACACAAAATTCTGTTTCATGGAAAAGGTATAATCGTGTCTGTTGTTCTTCCTAATGGTCAACTTTCGGAAGAAGCTCAACAGCCCAGAAGAAAGGATGCACGAAACTATCGTGACCTTTTCACCACAAAAAAGTCAAGAATTTGTAGTAATTTGGATTTGCTGCACAGATTGCTGATATCGTCAAACCCGTTCATACAAAGTTTGTGGAAAACCCCTAGGTCAAAGCGACGAGCATTAACGAGTGATGTTATTGGCTTATTATCTGAACCAGAGCATGTCGACGATATTGGATCATCATTTTTTTATAAGACTTTGAAAATAATTTTTTTTAAATATTAATCAAAAGCCTCTAAGCTAAAGTTAAGAAATCTAAACAATTTTTATTTATATTGGCACTGGAAAATTCTTTTAAAGTAGAAAATATGATTATGTGAAATTTCACCTTATATGAGGGCAAGGAGAAAAAGTTGGCGAGTCGCAACCATTTTTATTCTCAAATCATATTTAGGTATCTGCAACCACACTATAAAATTTCAAATGAATTGCTCCATTGGTTTGGCTGTTATTAATTTTGGCATCCTAAAAGTAAAAAAAGTTACACTGTGCGACGTCGTGTAGGACCTTCAATCTGCCTTACGTGAGGAGATTTGTGGCAGTCGTCCAGGCTTTAGCGATCGGCGATCGGAAGTGGTTCCTGAGCCTTCGTTGATCAATTCGTCAGCTAAGGAAACTAAAAATGTTTTGAATAACCCTAGTATTTATGGCTGTCATCATTATCAAACGATAAAATACCTTCTTCCACCACTTATCCGATTTCCTATCGTATTCGTAAAGCACAGACATTTGATCAGCTAAATCGACCCCTCCCATGATCTCCCGATATTTTATTTAATTTGGTCATGTTGCTTCAATTTCTTCGCCTGTTTTCAAGGTTTTTGTCACAGTCGCTACAGTAATTACGTGACAATTGCTCAGTACCAATACTTCTTTAGTGTCTTGCCATTTTGCGCACAACATTCCAGTTTATGTGCATTTGAACTCCGTTTCACCTCTCTTCAGTTTTTTTCCAGAAAACTTAGGCATATCTTTTCTGGTATGTTCTCTGCTATTGTGCAATTTCGAGGTTCATACACATATTCTTTCGGTACGAAATTCCCATCAGCAGTATTCCATATAATATTAGTGTTTGATGCGACGGGTTTTGAAGCAATTTTATCTCTTGGTTCTTTGTTATCACTGCTAGAGCTCAAAACACCCATTGGTGCGACTTCTCCCCCAGAAGCCTCATTCTCCTCTTTTGCAGACTCTTCGTTACCACTGGAGCTAGTGCAGTCACTTGGTATGAAATTGTGGGAGCTCTCTCTTCAAAAGTCCTCATAGTCACTAGCACTATCAGTTTCATCTTCTAGAATTTTTCGGATATCTTCAGGGTCCATTTTCTGGGGGAATAAATAATTTTAGTACTTACCGCCGGACGACTGGTACATATAGGTACCATATGTTAAAAAAAGCGTAAAAATATATGTTTTTAATAAACACTTACGTTTGAAATTGTGAACACTTTTAAAACATATATCTTTATTTATTTTAAATATTTTTGGCGCTTTTAACACTTAATATCATAGAAAAACCTTGAAAAAACTGAATTCGCACTTCATTTTTACTGCTCTTCAATGCACAAATAAGATCTAGTAAAAACAAATAACAACCAGTTGTAACGGGACTTGTTAGTATGTATTTAGAAAAGAATATATATGGTCAGAGCACTAGCACAAATCAAAATAATTTAATTGCAACGGTTAAGAGAGGTTTGAAGTTCAGGTGGTACACATCCGTACCGTCTGCGTGAAAAGGCTCAAACGCCTTTAACATATCAGTAAAACTAATCTAAACCCAGTCCGCACGATATGCGAAGATATGATCTTGAAAAAAATAACGACCAGAAAACAATCTGTAAATGGTTCCAATAAATCGCAAAATACTCGCAGAAGCGGAGATAAGCACACTGTAATAAACAGGAGGAAGGATATAGTGGAGTTCTTAAAAAAGCAGGATCCAATACTCCCCTGAAATACTTTTATTAATGATCTTGAAATAGTTCCGAAAACAACGAACAGATCCGGCGATAGTTGAAGGATATTCGGTTGCAGTTCTTGCGATATGATTATCTAAATAATCGTGAAATACTTTCTAAAATAATCCCGAAACTATATGGAGTTAGTTCCCAAAAAGTGTCGACAATATTATTACGAAACTAATCCAGAACGGATCCGAAGCAGCACCAAGAAGATCTCGAACACAGTCTCTAAAAGGTCCCGAAATAGTTTTAGAAAAATTTTAAATACTCCCGAAAATGTTCCTAAAATAATCCCCAAACGGGATTGAGGAAAATATGATAAAAATCCTCTTTTCTGAAAAATCGGTTGAATGGGGGAATGGGGAATGGGCAAATGTCTAATCGGACACCTAAATATACCAGCTCACAAAATTTTATCAAGATATCTCAAAAATTGAGGGGCTAGTTCGCATACAAACAGACATACAGACAGAAAGACAGACGGACATAGCTAAACCAACTCAGCTCTTCATCCTGATCATTTCGGTATACTTATTGGTGGGTTTATCTTTTCTCCCTTTAGGACTTATAATTTTGAGATCCATGAGAAACTTAATATAACATTTTATTTTCATGAAAGTCATAAAAATCTTAGTAAGCGTTTATAGTGACTTTCCCATACAAATTTTCTGATATAGGAGCCTAATAAGCCTATTTAATTAATAACTATAATGGAAAGTTTTAATTAGTTAAACAAACAGAATCATATTGACGCATATACTAACGAAATAAAATGAACGTGGCTTTGACAAAACATTTTGCTATACTTTTTCAAAAGAAAATTTCAAAATAATTGTTTGTTTATATTATTTGCACAGTTAACTTGCGTCACCAAATTGATATGTGTACAATGACTGTATGTTTTTCGAATAAATACAGAAAAGAACAAAGGGAACACTTAATTGGTTTTATCTGTTTCCAAGCTGCTGATATACTATATGTAGACTGCCTAAAGACCAGAGTTGGGAGAAGTGCACGAAATTCTGAGCAACAATACTGCTCGAACTTAAATGGGCTGACATAATCAATATCTTTCGTTAAGTGTTAATTTGCTATAGATTTAAAAGAATTTTCATCTTTCACAAATTCGTAAAACTATCTTTAAACCGCGTTCCCGTTCGTTCGATATGCCAAGATATGATATTGAAAAAAATAACGAGATCGTCCAGAAAATAATCTTTAATGGTTCCAATAAATCGCGAAATACTCGCATTCGCTGAGATAAGCATGCGGTAATAAACAGAAGGAAAGATATAGTGGAGTTCTGAAAAAAGCAGGATCCAATACTCCCCTGAAACACTTTTATTAATGATCTTGAAATAGTTCCGAAAACAACTAACAGTGACAGTTCTTCCGATATAATTACCTAAACAATCGTGAAATAATTTCGAAAATAATCCTGAAGCTATATGGAGTTAGTTCCCAAAAAGTTTCAACGATATTATTAATAATCTCGTGCCAATCTTAATATATCATTTCATTTTCATGAAATCATAAAAAAACAAGTAAGGAAGGCTAACTTCGGGTGTAGCCGAACATTAAATACTCAGCTGAGAGCTTTGGAGACAAAATAAGGGGAAATCACAATGTAGGAAAATGAACCTAGGTAACCCTGGAATGTGTTTGTATGACATGGGTATCAAATGGAAGGTATTAAAGAGTATTTTAAAATGGAGTGGGCCTTAGTTCTATAGGTGAACGCCTTTTCGATATAACGCCATAAAGGTGGACCAGGGATGACTCTATAATGTGTTTGTACGATATGGGTATCAAATTAAAGGTATTAATCAGGGTTGTAAAAGGGAGTGGTACGTCGACTCTTTTTTTGGGCATCCATCCAATCCTCATTTATATTATTAAGGCATTTAAGGCCGAAATATCAACTATATTGGAAAACACAGCCATTGGCCAACGATTGCTTTTTCTTTTACAGCTGTAAGTGGCTAGCATTTTGTCAACGGTATCAACGCCGCCTTTGGTTTTGTTGTAGTACTCGATTAATTCCGGTAATTTTTATACTCAGTTGAGCAGAGCTCACAAGTTAATAAACTTTAATTGGATAACGGTTGGTTGTACAGGTTTAAAGGAATCAAGATAGATATAGACTTCCATATATCAAAATCATCAGGATCGAAAAAAAATTTTACTGAGCCATGTCCGTCCGACCGTCCGTCCGATAACTTGAGTAACTTTTGAGGTATCTTGATGAAATTTGGTAAGCAGGTTTCTGAGCACTCATCTCAGATCGCTATTTAAAATTAACAACATCGGACTATAACCACGCCCACTTTTTCGATATCGAAAATTTCGAAAAACCGAAAAAGTGCGATAACTCATTACCAAAAACGGATAAAGCAATGAAACTTGGTAGCTGAGTTGAACTTATGACGCCGAATAGAAAATTAGTAGAATTTTGAACAATGGGCGTGGCACCGCCCACTTTTAAAAGAAGGTAATTTAAAATTTTGCAAGCTGTAATTTGGCAGCCGTTGAAGATATCATGATGAAATTTGGCAGGAACGTTACTCTTATTACTATGTGTATGCTTAATAAAAATTAGCAAAATCAGAGAACGACCACGCCCACTTTTAAAAACAAAAATTTGTGTCACCGACAGTTTGCGTGTGAGAGCATTGAGGGGCATTCGCTGGTTGACTGTGAAGCAGAACGGTAGTCAGTTCGTGGTACAATCAATTTCCTTAACATTTGAATTATAATTTAACCTAAATCTTTTGTTAATTAAATAAACAAATACATTTATTACTTTTATAAACGTGGTGGAACTATTCATTTTAATCCATTTGGACATTCCTGACATCTCAGAAGTGGGATGAACATATTTTACATCCATTCCTACATAATTGAATTTTCAATCAACGACACCAGCGAGGGGAAAAATACCACCAGTAAGCGAATCAACGAATAAGTTTAAAAAGTAAAAGAGCAAACGAAATTGCTTCAAACGTCTCTTAACATATTTAAGAGATCATTTGCAACAGTTACAATCGAAAAATTATAACGGCGAGTGACTTTGTATACGTACACAACAAAAGGTAAACGCAAAAGAATCAACAATCGAAGTAACGAATGTATGAACACAAGCAGAAGGTTAGTTTGTGTGTTTGCAACGACTTCGATACAAATAAAACGACGAGAACGCAACAACAAAAACAAGACAAAAGCAACAGTAGATTTTTTTTGTTTTGTGTTTTTGCAACGGCTTAAGAGCAACGTAAAAGGGGCAGTGGTGTTTATAGCTGCAATATTAAAGAACGTTCTGGAATTCTATTGAGGAGAATTATTGTGTGCCATACGGGCTGAACAACGGCGAGACGTTCAAGAAAAACCAACGTGATTACAAGTGAATTTCGGGAGAACTGGAAAAAAAAAAAAAGGCAAGACAATTTTTTTTCATATTTGTGGATGACAATTGCATGCAGAAAAGTTAATTGCACTATAATATGGGAAAAATGATCAAATTAAACACTTTAAAGGTTGATCAAATCAACAAATTGCTACAAAACCAAGGTGCGACGGTAATGGGCAATAAAGCAACAAAAATTATTAAATTGACAGAAATGTACGGCGTTGATGAAGTTGATGCTGAAGAGTTGGAGGTAAGCAGCGAAGTTACAGCTATGCAGAAGCAAATGGAAGAAATGCGTGGCATTATTGCGGGGCTAGCTAAGTCTGTAAACGATTTGGTGACAGTACAGACAAGGCAAACGTTAACACCGTCGAACGCCACAACGATTCCAGCAGAAGCAAGTTGCCATGACAACCATTCAACTGCCACAACAGAGGTTCACGCTGAAATACCAAGGAGTTCATCGGAACATGATTTTAATGGTACACCAATAGCAGTTCGTCCATTGTTAGTCCCAATGACGCAACGTGAATGGAAAAGAAGTGCAGTACACGACATCATCGCAATATTACCGGATTTTGATCCATTAAAAGGGAGTTTAACATCGAAACAGTTTGTTGATAAAGTTATACAGCTACGAGAAGCATACGGATGGTCTGAGCAAGAAATTTTGTTAGCCGCTCAATCAAAGTTGAAAGGGGTGGCCAAAGAATGGCTCGATGCACAAACCGTATTTCAACGATGGTCAGCTTTTGTATCAGCATTTCAAACAGATTTTCCTTTCACAATGTGTACGGCAGAAGTGCACACGGAATTATCACGAAGAAAGAGGCGAACAAATGAAACTTATAGTCAATACTATTACGCTATGTTAAATATTGGTAGGCGAGGTAAGGTTGATGAAGAATCAATCAATACATATATTATTGGGGGGTTAAATGACAGTAATTTAACTCGAACCCTTATGGCAATGAAATTATCAACATGTAACGATTTATTGCGATCTCTTGATAGTTTAGCAAATGTATATTGTGCGTTCAAAGGTACAGATAGTGGTAATAGAAATGTAAACGAGGTAACACGAAATGTTACTACAGAAAAAAATATACAAAATGTTTTAATTGCAACGAGTATGGACACATTGCAGCAAAATGTCCAAAGCCTGCAAGAAAGGAAAGATGCGCAAAATGTAACAAAGTGGGACACGATTCTAAGTCTTGCCGCTATGAAAAATCAACGGTTGCAAAGGTAGTTAGTGAAAATTTATATCCACCTTTAATGTCAAGTGTCTTGCTGAATGGTGACCAGTATTCGGCGTTTATCGATACTGGCAGCGACACATCAATCATATCCGAATCCAAAGTACCAACCAATGTGGAAAAGAAAGTATGTGGTAGAAAGTTAGAGGGATTTGGGGGTGCAAGCGTTGAAAGCAAAGAAGAGATTGAAGTAGAATTAGTTATAGAAGGCAGCACACTGAATACGAAATTGCATGTAGTACCCGACGAGTTTATGCCATACGATCTGTTCATTGGACGAGATGTTTTGTGTCGAAAAGATTGTTCACTAGTTATACAGTCGGGAAATATGCAAATACAGAAAAATACGGCAAAGGGTTTTAATGTTAATGTATCATTAAGCAAAGATGAAATGCATGAAGTACTTCATTTACTAGAAAAATACGATGATTGTTTTGCAGAAGATTTAGGAAAGCTTGGACGTTGTAAAACAACAACTATGGAAATCGTTGTCAGCACCGAGAAACCAATTACAGGTAGGCAGTACCAGGTACCTTTTATCCAAAGACATGTACTTTCCACGATAATTGACGAATTGCTTAAGCACAATATAATTCGTCAGAGTTCATCACCTTACGCAGCTCCAGTTGTAATAGTGAAGAAGTCAAACGGGGAAGATAGAATGTGCGTTGACTTTAGGGCACTTAATGCGGTCACCATAAAAAAACAATTCCCAATGCCAATAGTAGAAGAGCAGTTGTCAAAGCTTGGGGGGAATACGTTTTTTACCACCCTTGATATGACTGCAGCATATTATCAAATTCCATTACATGAGGAGAGCAAGAAGTTCACAGCGTTTTTGACGCCTGAGGGATTATATGAGTATAATGTAATGCCATTTGGACTGCGAAATGCACCAATGGTCTTTCAGGAGATGATTATTCAACTTGTACGTGGTTTGAGAAACCGAGATAAAATTATAAGCTACGTTGATGAGGTTATAATTGCAACAAAGAATGTTAGTGAAGTACGAAATGCTGGTCTCACGCTAAAACCAAGTAAATGTACTTTTATGTCAAGAAATGTTAAATTCTTAGGCCATGTCGTAAGCCAATTTAATTTTAAGCCTGGTGAAGAGAAAACAAAATCAATTAAAGCTTTTCCTCAACCCACTAATGTAAGTGAAGTCCGTCGATTCCTTGGCTTAACAGGGTTTTTCAGAAAGTTTATACCAGATTATGCTAGTACCGCTATGCCGCTAACAACGTTACTAAAGAAAGCACAAGCATTCGTGTGGACAGACGAACATGCCATAGCTTTTGAAAAATTAAAACATGCACTTTGCACTCAGCCGGTGTTAGTTTTGTTTGACGTAACAAAGAGCCACGAAGTACACACCGACGGTAGTTCCATAGGGCTATCTGGAGTGTTATTGCAGCTAGAAGGCGAGGATTGGAAGCCGGTACACTATTACAGCAGACGATGTAATGCAGCTGAGTCTACGTATCCATCACATGAATTAGAAGTCTTGGCGATCGTAGAGACGCTTGAACGATTACGAGTTTATTTAGTCGGTACTCCATTTATTGTACGAACGGACTGCAATGCAATTGCAACAACTAAGTCCACTACAGCATTGAAGCCGCGCATTGCCAGATGGTGGCTAAAACTACAAGAATTTGATTTTACATGTACATATCGACCTGGGTCTAAAATGCAGCACGCAGACTCACTTAGTCGAGCGCCTGTTGAAATATCGAAAGGTACAAACACTGTTGCAGAAAAGGTATTGAAACTTAACCGAGGCAATACGATGGATGATTGGATTTACTCAATGCAACTCCAAGATGAAAATTTAAAACGAATAAGCGATATAATTACAGGGAAAGAAACGGCAGATGAAGCTACAATTAAGCAAATGAAAACCGATTATACGATGCATAACAGTCGATTATTTAGAAAAGCTAAGGGCGAAATGAAATTAGCAGTACCAAAGGCAGTAAGATGGCGAGTTGTTAAGTCATGTCATGATGACTCTGGACATTTTTCTTTAGAAAAAACATTACAGCGACTGCAAACATTTTTGGTTTCCACGCATGAGGAGGTATGTCAAATCATACATAGCAGCTTGTGAAGAGTGTTGCTTAAATAAAATGACGGGAGGTAAACCGCAAAGCCAATTGCACGTAAGCGATGTGTTGCCGATCCCATTTAGGCACATTTTTATTGATCATGTGGGTCCATTCCAACGCAGCAAATCAGGGTTTTCGTACATATTAGTAGTTGTATGCGGATTCAGTAAGTACGTAATCCTAAAGGCAGTCAGAACTACGAAAACTGAACCAGTCGTAAAAGCACTAGAAGAAATCATGGCCATTTTTGGTCAACCACTTAAAATAACATCAGATCGAGGTACGGCGTTCACTTCGAGGCAATTTGAAGAATTCATTTCCAATCATGGTATTCAACAAAACAAAACTGCAGTACGAACACCGAGAGCTAACGGACAGGCCGAACACGTAAATAAAACAGTTATCAACGCTTTGAAATGTATGAGCGAAACGGCCAAAACATGGGATAAAATGCTTCCAAACATTCAATGGACGATTAATTCCCAACGTAATGAGGTAACAAAATACACGCCTAATGAACTTGTGTTTTATTTCAATCCCAGAGATGTAACATACAACCGAATGATACAAGCTATAAACGATGATGATAAGGGTAATCCAGATATCGAGGTGAAACGTGATGAAGCAGCAAACAATATAATGGCAGAGAGACATAAGTGGAAAGAGCGTTATGACAAAAGACACCAAACTCCAAAGAAATATGATGTTGGCGACTTAGTGGTCATTGATCATGTTCCAAATGCAACAGGTCCCTCCCATAAGCTGGATCCCGCATTTAAAGGACCATATATTGTTACGAAAGTACTTAACTACGACAGATATATTATCGAAGATCTACCAGACTCAACACATACACAAAGACGTTATTGCAACATATGTAGTGTGGATCACATAAAACCGTGGTGTGCATTGATTCCTGAACTTGATGGTATGGACGACGACGATGATTCGTCCATGCAGGACGAAATGTCAGGAAAGGCCGAGCTGTCACCGACAGTTTGCGTGTGAGAGCATTGAGGGGCATTCGCTGGTTGACTGTGAAGCAGAACGGTAGTCAGTTCGTGGTACAATCAATTTCCTTAACATTTGAATTATAATTTAACCTAAACCTTTTGTTAATTAAATAAACAAATACATTTATTACTTTTATAAACGTGGTGAAACTATTCATTTTAATCCATTTGGACATTCCTGACATTTGTTTAAGTCAAATTTTAACAAAAAATTTAACATCTTTACAGTATATAAGTAAATTATGTCAACATTCAACTCCAGTAATGATATGGTGCAACAAAATGCAAAAATAAAATAGAATTTCAAAAACGGCGTAGCTCCGCCCTTTTTCATTTGATTTGTCTAGGATACTTTTAATGCCTTAAGTCGAACAAAAATTTACCGATCCTTGTGAAATTTTGTAGGGGCTTAGATTTTGGGACGGTAACTTATTTCTGTGAAAAAGGGCGAAATCGGTTGAAGCCACGCCCATTTTTTATACACAGTCGACCGTCTGTCCTTCCGCTCGGCCGTTAACACGATAACTTGAGCAAAAATCGATATATCTTTACTAAACTCAGTTCACGTACTTATCTGAATTCACTTTGTATTGGTATAGAAAATGGCCGAAATCCGACTATAACCACGCCCACTTTTTCGATATAGAAAATTACCAAAAACCAAAAAAAACTGCCATAATTCCATACCAAATACGAAAATAGGGATGAAACATGGTATTTGGATTGGTTTATTGACGCAAAATATAACTTTAGAAAAAACCTTTGTAAAATGGTCGTGACACCTAACATATTAAGTAGAATGAAATGAAACAGTTCTGCAAGGCGAAATAAAAAACCCTTGAAATTTTGGCAGTAATACTGTTCGTGATATTACATATATAAATAATTAGCGGTATCCAACAGATGATGTTCTGGGTCACCCTGGTCCACATTTTGGTCGATATCTGGAAAACGCCTTCACATATACAACTACCACCACTCTCTTTTAAAACCCTCATTAATACCTTTAATTTGATAACCATATCGTACAAACACATTCTAGAGTCACACATGGTCCACCTTTATGGCGATATATTGAAACCTCCTATAGAACTAAGCCCACACCCTTTTAAAATACTCATTAACACCTTTCGTTTGATACCCGTATCGTACAAACATATTCTAGAGTCACCCCTGGTCCAGCTATATGGCGATATCCCTAAATGGCGTCCACCTATAGAACTATGGCCCACTCCCTCATAAAATACTCTTTAATACCTTTCATTTGACACAAATGTCATACAAACACATTCCAGGATTACCCTCGGTTCATTTTCCTACATGGTTATTTCCCCTTATTTTGTCACCATAGCTCTCAACTAAGTATGTAATGTTCGGTTACACCCGAACTTAACCTTCCTTACTTCTTTTAATTATCTATTGTTGTTTCTCTTCTACATCTCTTATATTAACTAATACAATTTTTTCTATTTTTTTTTTTTTTTTTTTACACCACTTTGTTTATTGTTTAACTTACATTTTCAAATTCTTATCTATTTTTCGTTTAATTTATGTATTTATTAGTTTTGCGCAGTTCTTAATTAGTCTATGCACTTACATATGTATATTCATCTTCTACTTTCATTTTATATTCTTCTCTTCGCTTCAGATTTTTTATTTAGCTTTACACATTGTATTTTATGTGGTGAGTCGTGCTTTCACTCTTCGAACGCTGTGTAAAGCAAACTTCTTTACATTAACGTAAGTTGCTTTGACTCCCACATTCTATTGCTGAAGCCCCAGTCAAGCTTCGTACATAATGAACATCACGTTTCACAACCTACACTTTTATATTCTATACAAAACTAATGTCCGCACGATCTGACTTTGTGGTGGGTGCCTGTCTTTGAAAGGCATAGACGTTAACAATTAATTTTGCCATAAAAATCAAGCAAAATAAAACAATTAAAAGTATATACAAAATGATATCGCGCACCATGCCGATGCGACGTCCGATTCACTTTAATTTTGTTCTTGGAGTTTAGAATGAGTAGCGAGTATTAATTGGACTCGTATGTGGGTGGCGAATTATTTTCAAGAGCCACAAAATCGCTGCACTTGTATTTAAGAGAAATCCAAGAAATCCCAGTGGAGGTGGAGGTCTTGGTGTGCAAAGTGCTAACCTAAGGCGCTGATTAAATTACTGGCTCAACGGATTTTCAGTATGCCATATGTTTCAGTTGTGATCCGCAACATGCGTCAGAGATTTGTTGCCGATTATCAGTGGGCCACTGTTAGCGGTGACGGTTACTTCTTTTACTTTTTCTTCTTCAACTCACTCACTTTTAGTTTGAAACCGTCTATGTATGTACGTGCGAAGATTTCCTTAATATTATGTTCAGACTTACTTGTTTAACTTGTTTAACACGTGTTTTCGCCTTGTAAAATCTGTCAATAAAATAAGTTGAAAACACTTGTTTTCGCCGAAATTTAGATTGAAAACAAGTTGAAACCATTGTCGGCACTAGAACTTATCGGTAATAATCGATTAATCTGTTGTCCCATAACTAATATGTCATTTTGTTTTGAGTGGTAAACTTATTTTCGGGTGATAAATTTATTTAAAATATTTGGAATACAATGGAGAAAAAGCAATACAAAAAAAGAAATCAATGGAGAGAGGGCACTGAAGCTGTTCTGATAGATATATGGCGAAGTAAGGTAGGAGAGCTTCGAGGTGTGCGGAAAAATAGCCACATTGTGGAGCAAATGGCTGTAGAGTTGGAACAACTTGGAGTTGTGTACACTCCAGCAGAAATAAAATCCAAAATGCATAACCTGACGTCCAAATACAGGTGAGTTGGTAGTCTTAATAATTGGCAAGATTTTTTATAATTTTATTTATTAACAAAGGAAGGAGAAGGCACAAATTGGACCATCTGGCGGCGCACCTTCAAGTTGGCCACTGTATGCAGAAATCCACCAGCTTTTGGCACCATTCAAAAGTTATAATCCTGAAGGGCTTGTTGAGGACAGCATTTATGGTGAGATATTTTATATTTATTAAGTGAATTTTAGTATAAGTTTACTCAAGCTATCGTATTTACTCAAGTTATCGTGAACACGGACAGACGGACGGACGGAAACAGGGCTCAAATGATTTCTATTTGGACGTTGATAATTTGTTATTATAATTATTTTGTTATTTTATTGAATTATAAAAGTTTTTTAATTGCAGAAAATGTCGAAACCTTGGATTTCACTCTTGAGTCGCCAGAAACAAGCACCTACGAATCAGCAGTGCCTTCTAAGGATTGTGAATCTCCCACGCCATCCACGTCAACGGCTACTCGTTCAGCTAAAAAAAAAATTATCAATTAAAATTTTTGGAAAAAATTGATAAAATTGAAAAAGAAATGGAAAAATGTAGCAAAGATTTGAGGGAAAGTGATAAAAAATTCGAAGAAAGAACTAAAGCAATTTTAGAAAATGAAGAAAGAAAAACAAAAGCTTTAGAAGAGTATGTCCAAAATAACAAGGAATTAACTCAGGCATTAATTGAATTTTTAAACAAATAATTCTAAAGATAAAATAATTTTTTTTAATGTAAATAATTAATTTGTGTTGGGAATTTTTTTAGCGAAATGAATATTTTTTGTTTTTAGTTACTGAGTACTATTATTATTAATTAGACCACCATGATTTTTAGTTATTAAATATTTAATTTTGAATATGCATTTAATTTTTAGTGAAATGAATTTATTATGTTTTAGGTTTTAAGTAATATTACTTTTACTTTTATGCGAAAAATAAGACTGGAATAAACAAAGTACCTTTTCTTGAACAAGAGTATTTCAAAGTTTTTTTACTTACTGAAAAGGGTAGCTAAACTTTTTCGAATTATTTCTGCATTATTTTGACGGTCGTTTGCCGATATTTCTTGATGTGGATATTGACGATTTCTTTCTACAATTTGCAAAGCGAAATCCATTTCTCGTTAATACTGTCGTTCCTTTCGTTTAAAAAGTTATGTAGGACACAACATGCCTTTATAATAATGTTGGCATTTTGTATTTGATTGTCTATGCCCTTACCAATTCGTCGAAAACGCGCCTTCACGTAACCAAAGGCATTTTCAACAACTCTTCGCACTTTGGAAAGAGAATAGTTAAAATTTTTTTCGTCTTCATTTTGAGACACTTGGAATGCATATGGTTTCATCAACGTTTTGCTAAAATGAAAAGCTGAGTCTGCTATAATGAAAATCGGCACATCAACACCGGAAACCGGTGTGCGCATTTCATCCAGGTAAGGACATTTTTCCAACTGTGTTTTCAATGTTGAGGACTCGAAGATTTGGGAATCATTGCACCGTCCTGGACTGCCAACATTAATATAAATGAACCGGTATCTGAAACAAAAAATTGTATATCTTCCTTTATAAACAACATAATCATAAAGGAACACACCTTGCATCGACCAAAGCAAGTAGGATAGTGGAATACCATCCCTTGTAATTATAATAATCAGTTGCATCTTCACTACGTGGATGAATCTCAATGTGACAACCATATGAAATTTTTAAAAACAAGAACGTTGACATACATAGCTATGGTAACCCAAATTTAACAAACCTATTGCTCCCATGCACTGAGGAAATCCTATAACTTCGAATCCTTGTACTAGTTCTGATACTTTTTCCCTCGTTAAGGGAAAACTAGTCATGTACGTAAGGCTCAACTGCTTCCATGTCTGAGTACAAAACTCAAGTACTATTTCACACACAGTGGACTTTCCAACTCCAAAAATGTTCCCTATTGTGCGATACTCTGCCGATGATCCCAACGCGTAGAGGGCTATGGCTACTCGTTTGTGTAAAGAGATGGCTTTTCTTAGTGGGGTATCTTTCTTTTCCAACACTCTTAAATTATCGCAAAGTTCTATAAATACACTTCTTTTCATGCGAAAATTGCTTTTGAAGAACTCATCTCCATTCACTTGGCAGTCAACTTCCCAGAAGGATTGCGATCGAGCCTTTGAAAAGAAAAGTGTTAATGCTTTTGCAAACCCCCACTAGCATGCTTACTCTTGTCCAATATGACCTTGATTGCCAGGAAAGGTTTTGTGAGGCCACCAATAACATAAAATATTGTTTTCTCAGCAACTGCATCTTTCTGATATTCAATGCACGCCGCTTTTTGAACTGGTTCAAATACTCATTGCCGAACGATGTATATTGGAATAAACACAAAGGATTTGATTGTGCTTTCATGGTTAATATCTTCAACACTTTTTTCTCTTTATCACTCATCTCAAATTAGAATAAAATTCACAAACACACAATATTATCAAATTTAATGAAATCGCTTACAACAATATTAAATTCCTCATGGTTGCATTGGAGCTGTCAAAATAAAATAAGAACCGAAGGTGTGAACGTATTTGTTTTATGTGAGGTGTTTTATGCTAAAACACTTGTTTTAGAGTGTAATCTGAACATGATTTAACAGCTCTTCTAAAGTTTCAATTTCGCTGCTGTTAGCACCTCAACCAAGGCGCTCTATTGTGCTCAATATTTCTGACGCGTCATCTTTTAGTGTAAGACGCTATCTGCTTACTTTGTGGTTAAGTTTTTGCACTTACATAGGTACAATTACAGTTTTAGCGTTTCGTATATATATATTTGTTGTTGTTTAAGCTTAGTGAAATAAGCGAAATGTGAAAATTGTGTCGCGCCTCTTTTAAGCACTCCATCTCCTCAAATGGTTGTGTGTTCTTTTCTTTGCGTATGTAGGTTATCAGCAAACGCGCTTTTCCTGATAGCAATTCCGCTATTTCGCTAGTTTCCGCTGCTAACGGACTGCCTCACCGCCTCACTCCCGCTTTCTTTTAGCAGTTGCAGTTGTCTACTTGTTATTTGCTTCAAAAAACCTTTGTAACCGCCGCTGTCGATTCGGCGTCAACTTCATTGTAGCGCCGCCTCAGTTATACAAAGTTAACGGCGAAAGGATGTTTGCTCTACTTTGAAATGCACCTAACTGTGGATGCTTGTTTGTAAATGTTTTTCGTTTGCATACCAATGTGTTTTATATGACTGGCTTCAATGCGAGTTGGTTTAACGTAGTTCAGGCTGGAAATAGAAAATAGAAAAAAAGCAAAACATTATATACTCTGCTGTATTATGTACTAACAAATCGTAAAACGTGTTACGGAAAATGTAGTAAAAACTTAAAAAATGTGCTTAAGCTCATGAAGTTTTTAAATACATACATATGTGCATGACAGGGTTGTCCCAAAAAAAAATTTTATAAATTATATTTTCAGTCTGGCCCTTTAAAGAGTAATACCAAATTCGAAGATATAACATACAAGGCAATCAAGGCGCGTCAAAGTTAAAACTTCGACATGATATTTTCCAATATTATGAATGCGGAAATCAACTCTAACGGCCCGATTCTGAGCGTTAACGGTAAAATAGTACCCAGAACATTATGTAACCCAAACTCGTTACCAGTTCTTTATTCGCGATTCTGGCCAAAGTGGTAACGCTGTCATCACCGAAAGACACACCAGTGTCTGTGGTGAAATTTAAAAGTTGGTTTTCTTCGCTTTACCCATGGCGGAACGATACAAGGTGGCAGCAAGGGTCAGCTGAATATAAACTTTTTCCATTTGATTTGATACATCAATTTCCGGCGCAGTACGATTTTGCCATTTGTCCATCGAATGTATAAAACAAAGTACATGGAATTTTTATTTATGTTTGTAGGTATGTCACCATGCCCCCGCCTTGTATGGTTTCGCCATGGCTTTACCGAAAATGTGTCACTCGTAGATACGAGGTGAACGAATAAACGGGACGATGTGTATATATATACATATATATGTCCATATATATAGTGAAGGTACATAATGTCAACTAATATGTATAACAAGAAGCAACACTTTTTATCCAAAGATGGATAAAGCGAGGAAACTTGGTAGGTGAGTTGAACTTATGACGCAGAATAAAAAATTAGTAAAATTTTGGACAATGGGCGTGTCACCGCCCACTTTTAAAAGAAGGTAATTTTAAAGTTTTGCAAGCTGTAATTTGGCAGTCGTTGAAGATATCATTATGAAATTTGGCAGGAACGTTACCCCTACTACTATGTGTATGCTTAATAAAAATTAGCAAAATCGGAGAACGACCACGCCCACTTTTAAAAAAAAATTTTTTTAAGTCAAATTTTAACAAAAAATTTAATATCTTTACAGTATATAAGTAAATTATGTCAACATTCAACTCCAGTAATGACATGGTGCAACAAAATACAAAAATAAAGTAAAATTTCAAAATGGGCGTGGTTCCTCCCTTTTTCATTTAATTTGTCTAGGATGCTTTTAATGCCATATGTCGAACAAAACATTACCAATCTTTGTGAAATTTGTTAGAGGCTTAGATTCTAGGACGATAACTGTTTTCTGTGAAACAGGGCGGAATTGGTTAAAGCCACGCCCAGTTTTTATACACAGTCGATCGTCTGCCCTTCCGCTCGGCCGTTAACACGACAACTTGAGCAAAAATCGATATATCTTTACTAAACTCAGTTCACGTACTTACCTGAACTCACCTTGTACTGGTATAAAAAATGGAAGAAATCCGATTACGACCACGCCCACTTTTTCGATTTCGAAAATTACGAAAAATTAAAAAATGCTATAATTCTATACCAAATACGAAAAAAGGGATGAAACATTGTAATTGGATTGGTTTATTGACGCAAAATATAACTTTAGAGAAAAACTTTGTAAAATGGTGTGACACCTACCATATTAAGTAGAAGAAAATGAAAAAGTTCTGCAGGACGAAATTAAAAGCCCTTGGAATCATGGCAGGAATACTGTTCGAGATATTGTATATATAAATAAATTAGCGGTACCCGAAAGATGATGTTCTGGGTCACCCTGGTCCACATTTTGTTCGATATCTCGGAAACGCCTTTACATATACAAATACCACCACTCCCTTTTAAACCCCTCATTAATACCTTTAATTTGATACCCATATCGTGCAAACACATTAAAGAGTCACCCCTGGTTCACCCTTATAACTATATCTCGAAAAGGCGTCCACCTATAGAACTAAGGCCCACTTTCTTTTAAAATACTCCTTAACATCTTTCATTTGATACCCATATTGTACAACGCATTCTAGAGTCACCCCTGGTCCACCTTTATGGCGATATCTCGAAAAGGCGTCCACCTACAGAACTAAGGCCCACTCCTTTTAAAATACTAATTAACACCTTTCATTTGATACACATGTCATGCAAACACATTCCAGGGTTGCCCTAGGTTCATTTTCCTACATGGTGATTTTCCCTTATTTTGTCTCCATAGCGTATGTAATGTTCGGTTACACCCGAACTTATCCTTCCTTACTTGTTTACTATTATGTTTACTTATTTGCGCTTACAATTCTTTTTTTATTTTTCAGTAATGCCTTTTTCTAAACAACAGCGTTTGTGTGGTTACATCGATGTTACCACCTATATTAGCGGGTAAACAATTATCCGGCTACTTTCGTGAATCGAATACCAAATGGGTGCAAAAGTTGCCACATGAAAAAAGTTACCGTGGTGAAGAAAGTTGTTACCACATTAGAATTAGGCTGTAAGGGTCAGCTTATGTATGACTCCGTAACACTTTGTGTCGCAGATTTGTACTACATCCAGCAGCAGTTGTTTATAAGTAAAAGTAAGAACATTTTGAATCTCTATTTCCGATAATCTAATAACCAGATATCCCAGAAAGGGGCTTACGAAGAATTCTTGCAAGGTTAGGGTTAATGTCAATGGTCGAAGCAGACCGCTATAAGTATATAGGTATTGGCCCTAGATGTAATCAGTAGACTGCTTGTTCTTTATTTTCATTGTAGTAGGGCAATTCAGCTCTTGATTTTACAAAGGTTGTGGTGCTCTTTCACTTTTGCTGAGTTTTGTTTACGTATAAAATTCTAATTATTGAAATTATTCTATTCTATTGCTTTCGACCATTATTAAAGAAGTTTTCTTTAGCTTTCTTTTCTGCTGGCCAAAGCGGCTGTAGTGGTGTGATGGTAGTGTGTTAGCATGCCACAAGTCTAGAAAAAAGCGACATCACAGTCTTTTGAAAAAGTTTTTTTTCAAGAAGCTGAGTTTATCTTCATTGCAGATGCCGTTAGGAGTCGGCATAAAACTTGTTATACATTTTTTTTTTGCTCACCATTAGATCCATTGTTACCAATTATGAGCAGTAAATCTTTTTCGAAGAGGTGCTGAGAATATATGAAGTTATTTTTTACAGATTTTTTACGAAATTACCATTTCTATCTTATTTGATGTATTTTACCTCGTGGTCTTTATGACAAATAAAGTATAAATATTTAACGCGATTTTCCTCCGAGGAGGAACCTAATAATAATTTCCTCCTTATATGGCGTAATTCTGCCCCAATGGTACATATCGTATCATAAAATAAAAATAAATGCAAGGTGCCCCAATCTCAGAAAAGATTTCTGACCAAGCTGAAATATACTAGGAGTATTTATCAAATCACTGCCGAGAGCGACCCCGCTTAGAAAAACTCGTTTCTAATTCATATCGTTTCAGGTTTTCATAAATAAACTTCATGCAGAGTAAACTTTAAATTTTATTTTACTGGTTTTCGCATTAAATTTTCAATAAAAAATGCATACCACAAAAATATCATTAAGGTGAACAACAACAACGAGAATAAAGAACAAAATCAACAAACTAAGACAGCCAAAAAAACAAATTCAAATAAAAGTAAAAGTACACAGTATTTATATTCAACTGTATGTTGGCAATAGTACCCACCAAAAACTTGTATCAGTACCATTCTGTAAGGTGCACTTTATTTAACTGTACCGAGGTCATTAGAAATAAGATTTAACTCTCAGGCTTAGAGCAAAGCTAGTATAAATGTATTGACTCATATTTATGTTTGTTTGTTTAATGGTGTTCAATTTATAAAGAAAGAAACATTTATTGGCATATTGCGATGGTACCATTTCGAAAACCGCCACGTAATCATCATTAGGCAATTTCGTAATGTTATCAAATGTAAAGTTTCTTTCTTTCTTTTCGATTTCTCTTAGAAAAACACAATAATTGCATATTCAATCATTATAAGCCGGTGTTAAGCTTATGAATTCTTAAATAATAAGTATAAATTGAACACACCATTAAACAAGCAAACATAAATATGTAAAACAGAGTCCGAGTTTACAAAGCATCTCATTCGAAACGAACAAGAAGCTTTACAAAAACAAATCTGCATAACACACAAATTAATATAGAGACAGAATGTCTCAATTGTGTTGATAGTGTAGAAATGGGATAAACTGAATTAAGCAAGGAAACAAATACCAGCAGGATAGCCTAGTGGTTAAGGCAACTGCAGTTTCACCTTGTGATTCGCGATTCGAATCTCAGTGAAACCTTTGATAACATTACGAAATTGCCTGTAAATTTTTCTTTCTTTCTTTTCACTTTCTCTTAGAAAAACATAATAATTGAATATTCCATTATTATAAGCCGGTGTTAAGCTCATAAATTCTTAAATAACAGGTATTGACTCATGTAAAGTATGGCTCATATTGGGCTTTATTCGCTCTCTCACACTAGCAGCACATGTGAAAATATGCTTTATATAAAACATTTACTGAAAGCTTGCTTTATATTAAGAGTCTCTTTGGGTCATGGGATGAACAGTGCTGTTCCCGTATATCTCGTTGCCATTTTCTGTATACTTCATTTCCTGTTGGGTATGTGTACACATACCAGTTGTAGTCGTTATTGTTTATGTATCAACAAAAGGAGTTTGCATGTGTAAGTATGTGTGTAGTAAAATTGTTGAATTTCCATGCAACTATGCATTCAACATAATCAACTATTGTAAAGTATGTAGTTATATACGAACTAGCAACTTACGTACATACAAAAACAGCAATAACATGCACTTCATGGTGTTTCATGTGGCAAAAGAACACAAGAACATAAATAGCACATGTAACACAGATATGTACAACAAAACATTAAATCGTTAGTGAAGGAGCACATATTGAGAAATGAGTACTAGTGGTGTTTTTAGTTTATATTCAGCTATCTCAACTACTCAAAAGAGGTTTGAAATAATCTTTATAAAAAAATTTACTTATATCACTTTAGCAAAAACCGACTCAAATGCATATGCAACACTTCTTCAGCTACAATATCCGTTGGAGTAGCTTGATTACTGTTTGTCTGTAATCATGTTACAGAAGCATAGTATTTCGCATGTAGGTACATTTGTATGCACGTTTGTATGTATGCATATGTATGTGCTAACAAAAGTTTACATGAAAGAATGGCGGAATTGAGATTGAAAAATGTAATGGACCAGAGATTTTGCGGAACATTTTGTATCAGCTTACCAGTATTTTCTTAATATATGACATTGTCAGAATGTATCTCATGGGAAGGAATCGCATTTGAGGTATTTTGGAAAGTTTACCTCTTAAACTCTCAAATTTTTATTTTGGTATGGGAACACTTCTCACGTCAACACAATTAAAAAGCTTTTGCCCTGGGTTTCTGCTATTCCTGATACATATACAGCCATCATATAAAGTCGCAGGACAACTCCATGCTAATTTTTGAATGCTACATATCACCGCCGTTCTAATAAAAAAGAGAAGTAAATTCCTTAGTTCAGGACAAGTACATACGCTGCAGTTTTGCATTTAACAATTTAATGAATATGGATTTAATATGAGGCCTAGAGTATCGAAGATAGATCTTCGTTTATTATATTTTTTATACATACCACTGGGGAATTCAGAATTTTGTGCAAATGGTCTAGCATCATTGTATTCGCAAACTAGTGTATTATTTTTACTCAAACGCCAAGAAATTATATGGCTACGCATTTACGTCGTGGCAAATACGAAACATCAAAAACCATAGTTTATTTTCTTTTAAATCAGCAACTGTCAATAAAAAACAATATGTGAAAAGAAAAATTTAAAAATAATAAAAGTTGTTTATAGGAGCGCTCATAATTTCAGGCTCCTAAATGAGTCCAAAATACATAAGAAATATAAGAAATATGTCCATATAGGAGTCTTTTATGATTCCTACATCATTAAAATTATGAACCATAAGCGAAGAGTTTTGATTAAACCCAGAAACTTAGGGAGAAATATTCAAATTTTTTTTTCCGATTTTTTTTCTTTCAAACAAATATAATTTACTCTGATTTGTATAACAGTTTTTGCTGTTGATATCTGTTTTTAAAATGAACTTTGCTTCTTTAATTTCTGCTGATCAATTCAAGTCATCTGCGTCTTAATAGAGTAAGTTTTTCATTCATTTTCTGATCTGTAGTTTTTAAAATGAACTTTGCTTCTTTAATTTCTGCTGATCAATTCAAGTCATTTTGTCTTATTAGAGTAAGTTCTTCATTCATTTTCTGATCTGTAGTGACCGCGTAATTGCTTCATCGGTATGCCACATCCATAAAGGAATGTTGCGTTGTGTTTACGTATATAAAAGTCCAATGCAGGACTTTTATTCCGGTTTCTTTTGCAATCCCACTGCACAAATTGCAATTCCAAAAATGTATCATTTATTAACCAAAACGAGAGTATATGAATAAAACCTGAGTAGCTTGTTCGTGTTGGTGTTGAAATGGTAGAATCTTCCACAAGAAGTGTTACGGTCCGGTACCAGCGCCCTCTGGTACAAGCCCGACTGTCGTATTCTGCAAAACAAATTTTCAGCACGAAAAGATCACCAAACTACCTCGATGTCTGTTGATCAAAAAACTTAACTCAAGTCTTGATCGAAGGAGTGATATAAGGTCAACGAACATAACATCACTTGACCTTATGGCCAGTTCGAATGGTCACAAAGACAATTGAATCTAAGACCATATGAAATAATCACGAAGTCAAATTTCAAATATTTACAATGTCAACGATATTGTTATTATGGCCATCCTGCTTTTCCGCAATGGTCATAAAGTCACCTCTAAATACGATCAAATATACCAAAAAAACATTTACAGAATCGAAATACTCATAACCACTTCACAAAAAACATACAAATGCACAAACCTTTTACTGCGTAAATGCAATTCAATATAAAACAAGTAAGGACGGGACTGTTTTCGGCTGTGCCGAAGACTTCTTACCTTTCAAGAATGGGGCTGAACAATAATCTTATCCCGTTCGTAATCTCCAAATAATCGGATGCATAAGATAAGAAATATAGAGTGAACAGATCTACATACCTAAACGATTTTTAAGATAAATATAAAATAAAAAATGGCAAAAAACCCCCTTATCTGAACGATCGGTTGTATGGGATATACATTATATATAGCTCCGATCGAAATGATTTTTACAGGAAATCTTCTATGATATATTAGAATATATATCACCAAGTTTCAGGTTTTTATATTGGAAAATAAGGGAGAAATGGCCAAAAATATTTCTATCTGAACGATCGGTTGTATGGGATATATATTATATATAGCTCCGATCGAAATGATTTTTTCATGAAATCTTTTATAATATATTAGAATAAATATCACCAAGTGTAACGTTTTTATATTGGAAACTAAGGGAGAAATGGCCAAAAATATTTCTATCTGAACGATCGGTTGTATGGGATATAGTTTATATATAGCTCCGACCGAAATGATTTTTTCATGAAATCTTCTATGATATATTAGAATAAATATCACCAAGTTTAACGTATTTATATTTGAAATTAAGGGAGAAGTTGCCAAAAATCTTTCCATCTGAACGATCGGTTGTATGGGATATATACTATATATAGCTCCGATCGAAATGATTTTTTCATGAAATCTTCTATGACACATTAGTAAAAATATCACCAAGTTTAACGTTTTTATATTGGAAATTAAGGGAGAAATTGCCAAAAATCTTTCTATCTGAACGATCGGTTGTATGGGATATAGTTTATATATAGCCCCGACCGAAATGATTTTTTCATGAAATCTTCTATGATATATTAGAATAAATATCACCAAGTTTAACGTTTTTATATTTGAAATTAAAGGAGAAATTGCCAAAAATCTTTCCATCTGAACGATCGTTTGTATGGGATATATACTATATATAGCTCCGATCAAAGTGATTTTTTCAGAAAATCTTCTATGATGCATTAAAATATATATCCCCGAGTTTCACGTTTATATTTTCTAAATTATGGGAGAAATGGCCAAAAATTTTTCTATCTGAACGATCGGTTGTATGGGTATAACTATGTATTGCTCCGATCAAAGTGATTTTTTCAGGATATCTTCTATGATATATTAGAATATATATCACCGAGTTTCACGTTTATACTTTCTAAATTGCGGCAGCAATGCCCAAAAGGGTCTTATCTGAACGATCAGTTGTATGGGAGATATATGTTATAGTGGTCCGATCCTACCGGATCCGACAAATGTCTAATATAATACAAAAATACATCCTTGTGCCAAATTTTATTGAGATATCTCAAAATTTGATGGACTAGTTTGCGTTCAAACAGACAGACGGACGGATGGACAGACGGACATGGCTACATCGACTCAGTTCGTAGCCCTGATCAATTCGGTATACTTAATGGTGAGTCTATCTTCCATATTTCGCAACGTTACAAACATCGGGCCAAAGTTAATATACTATTTCATGTTCATGAAAGGTATAATAAGTTATGAATGGGAACAAGAGAAACTTATTCGAACATAAAGCAATACAAATAAATACATCAAATGCATTCATTTTTACAATATTTCTTCCCAGTGACTACACGAACTCCACCTCAATATCATTTTAAATGTTGCCTCCAATGAAATATGACACTTATGAGTGTGAGTATTTATATAAAGTTTTATATAAAGTTGTTTTGTGTATTCATATATCGTAAACATGAGTTATACGAATACATACAAGAAGCAAAACTGATACAGAATAAAATGCAGACATATTTAATGCCTTCAAATATGTACATATATATATATATATATTGTTGGTATTTACTTATCCTGTACAGGATATTTAATAGTAAAATCGTTAACGTTTTTATTTTTGCCGGGCAATTTTTTGTTTTGAAAATAGAATTTAAAATTCGGGGTCTGATGAATAATTCAGCGATTTTTTGATTTCGAGTACAGTAAATTTAAATGCAAGACTGCTCATTGTCATCTAAGTAGGCTGCTGTTCACCGACAACGCCTTAGGGGGCTTATAATATACCCTCGACAGGTATGCCTGCATTAAAAGACGAATGAAATACCCCCTCAGGGTTTTCCACAGCAATTTATAGCTTCCATAACCCAGTTATTAATCTTGAATCCTGTTTCTTTATCAAGCGCGGTTCTGACGACCCCAAGCTCTTCATGGAACTAGGCAGTGGGGTGGGATGGCCTAAAAGGTTCTATGTGGTTATCATATCAATTCTGATGAGGTCGGGTTTTTACCTTAATGGTGGTTGTTACCGGAATGTACCGACTCTCTATCCGCCAAAAAACCATCACCATCTATAGCACTACTCAAAGCTTTCGGAGAGTGCCTTTATCGGTATAACAACAACAACAACAACAACAACAACAATAGTAAGCCGCTGTTTATGTTAAAGTTAAGTTGCGGTATTTGATTTGTAATTTAAAGCCATTCCAACGTGGACATCTTTTGGTTTTTAACAAATATGATAACAAATTACGCCAGCAGCGCTACAAACTATGGGAGCTCTGCACCATCAATTTCTACATTCAAGAGCTGCTTTATTTTTTTTATATAAGTTGTACCAGAATAAGTTATGCTGAACGTCAAGGTCACATAAAAATAATTGTCACGCTATGAATCGTCGGTTATATTAGAACAAGAGTATATGACCACCCGGCCTTCTTCATATAATAAATGCTAAAATTTGGTCAGCAAATGCTTCTAAGTGATTTCTTACTTACTTGCATAATTAGCGATTTACTATTTAAACTGTTATGGCTGTCCATCAAGGCATGCCAGTAGCTTCTTAATGTTCACACCATGGGAATTTAAATGGTTTTCCACCTGGTTCTTCCAGCATAGTGGGGGCCACCCTCTTCCTCGGCTTCCATAGGCGGGTTCGGATAAAAATACTTACTTAGCCGGAGCGTATTCTTTCTGCTGCGTTTTAATTCGCAGAACTATGGTGATGTCTGCATAAAGCTCGTAAAGCCAGCACTTACCGTGGCCAACGCGTAAAGGTCCCTAAATCTTCCGAAGAACTTTTCTCTCAAACACTCCCAGAGGCGCTCTCTCGAACACTCCCAAGACCGCTTCTGCACCATATAGCAGGACGGGTACGATAAGTGGCTTGTTCAACATGATTGTCGTTTGCCGAGAGAGGACTTTAATTTTCAATTGCCTAACTTATCCAAAGTAGCATTTATTTGCAAGAGTGATGCTTCACTGGATTTCATTTACACCATTGTTTCAATTTCAATGAGTTTTTAATTTCATTTTTGGTTTAATGAAAACAAAGGCGTAGAATTAAATTTAATTTTCCTGCTCTAAATTTTTAAGAAATTGGTTTGAGCACACTCACTCCGTTTCTTACATGTGTAGTATAACTTTCCAAGTACACTCAGAGAAAAACGCCGTTCTAAAGTCCATCACTACAGGACTTAATTCAAGATTTTCATGTTCCTAAATTTTTTTTTTTTTTTTTTGAAAAACCTGTTCATAAAACAACAACCCTTTTCTTGAACTGACACCATTTTCTTGTAAACAGAACGGCTGGTCTTAAACGTTCTATTAATGAGAACAATGTTCTTAAATTAAGCTCAAGGAAAAAGAAACGGTACAATTAGTGTGCACTACAATGTTAAAACATTTGGCACAAGCTATCAAGCAGTTGTAGTGGCCCAGCGGCTATGATGTTGCGGTTGCGATCGTGTGGCGCGAGTTCGATCACCGTCGTCAAGCTCTGAAGTTTTTTAAAAAAAGTTGTTATGTCTATTTTTTTTAACTCTTATTTTTCGTTCAGTTCCATTCACATATACACAGGTAATTCTCAAATTTGTTTTTTAATGTTTTAATTATATATTCAGATTGCATCAATAAAAACAAGAATTTCTAAATAAGAGGAATACATGAAAAAATGCATATTATAAAAAAAAATGGGTACTAATTGAAAAAATTACCTTCCCACTCTCCCCAAAAATCAATTGAGACCGAAAAATGTTTAATCGTTTTCGAAGCGTGAGACAGAAAAAAATCTTAAATCAAGTCCAAGTAGTGCTTCAAATGAGCACAGAAGGTTCACACATCAATACCAAACTGGTCACAAAATACGAACGGTGTGCTTGGAAAAACTGTTCTTAAAACAAGTCCATTGGTCACGAGTTAAGATAACGCGCACTACTAAACGTACAGCCTTTTGTCAACGAATTTTCTTAATTTTTCACTTGTTTCGTTCGTTTTAGAACGATTTTTTCTCTGAATATATTTGCATGGGATGTCCTGGCCTATATTTAGTTATTTCATAAAACTTCCCTATACATTGGGCCAAGAGAAATGTAGTGCACGGAAAACTAGTTTATCGATCATTTAGAAATTTGATGTGTTTAGTGGGTGCAGTTAACATACAAAGCTACGTAATTACCAACATAAACATTAGGGGGACTCATGAAAGCATATAAACTTATAAGGTGTAAAATTATATCCTTTTACACACTAGGTTATATGAACGCACCTAGTAATACTCTTGATAAACTTGATTGTTTATCATCTGTATTATTGCCAAACAAAAATTGTTTGATTGTTATACAAATTTAAAAATGCCAAGATTAAGTGAAAAATCAAAACTAAAACGCCTTTACTTGCTGATGTTGGAGATTTCTGATAAAAATGCCTGCCGTAATGTCTGCAAGGTTGCATTCCTTTGAGTTTACCGCGTTTACACAATGAAATGTGCGCGTAAATTTATACAAATTGTGTAAATGATTTTTCATACAAAATTTGCCAGCTCGTTTACGCACTAGATAAATTTATACGTTTACACACTTTATGAGGCATTTATACGGTTACATGAGTCCCCCTATTGTAACTCGATTGTATAAATTGCACAAAAAATTGTCACAGATGATAAATATGAAAAAATGCGAACGTAAACAAAAGCAGAAGGAAGAAAGTAAGCCAACTAAGAATGTAGTTAATGTATTCACAGAAATCGTAAAAACTCTTATTTTTTACGCAGAAGATATGCAACAATATATATGACAATATATAGATTAGACTGTGTCGATTTATTAACCGTTTACGCGCCATCGATTTGTCGATAGGATTTGGGTTCAGGAAAAAAAGTTTCACTACGCATACCCAAGAAAATAATTTTCGAGCCTGCGAAATTTCATTTTTTTGACTTTTTTCAACTTTGATTTTTAAGGTT